>NC_043717.1:9662831-9708253 GCF_006229205.1 Suricata suricatta
GCCTGCACTGGGGGCCGGCCGTGCCGAGAGGGGCCCTGACGTCAGCGCCGGGGGCTTTGTGCGCCCGCAGCGAGGGCCCGAACCCGGCAGCGGGCGCGCCGGGGCGGCCGGCGCTGCTCCAGGCTTCCTCTGGGACCCCCCAAGCTGGTGCGGAGGTTGCGTGGACACCCGCAACGCCAGGAGGGTGGGGAGAGAGGGGAAACTGAGGGTGGGGGGCGCAGGTTCACTTTCCAGGACCGAACTGTCAACAGCTAGAGGGGGGCTTTGCGGTCCTCGTCTTAGCCCATTGTGCAGATGAAGAAACTGAGGCCCCGGGAAACCGAACAAAGGAGGGCCGGTGTCTGGCAGCATCGCCCCCCCCCCCCCGCCGTAGACCTGGATCCTTTTGTTCATGTATGAACTACGGCTGATTGCTTAATTCAACCCTGGTGGCACATCAGAATCAGCTGGGGAGATTTAAACACCCGGTTGCGTCAGGGCCTCTGCGGGTGGGACTGAAGCATCCAAGCTGCAAACGCTCCCCAGGTGATTCTAATGTGCATCCAAGGTCGCCAACACTGACTTGAGTTGCTTGTGGGTAATGATGTTTCCCAAGGGCACGGGCAGGCTGGGGTGGTGAGAGATTTGGTGGTGTCCTTAAAGACCGGCTTGATCCGAGGAAGCCCACCTGGTCAGGCCCTGGGAGATTTCAGACTCGCCCTGTCACCGCTTCTCCCCCTGCTCAGGCTTTGCACGTGAGCCTGTAAGTGAATTAGTGGTTTAACAGGGTCCAGGGCTTAAATTCCTTCTGTCTCCTTAGAGAATAATTTTCCTGTCCCCAAAGGTATTACAACAGCGCTAAGACCCATGTCGTTTTCCCACAGTTGATACTTGCCGAGACATTTCTGGGCCCACTACTCCTGCCGACAGTTCATGTTGCTTCGTTGTTTTGAAAATGCTTCCATCGTTATTACTTGAACAGAGGGTTGCATAAACTGTAAACCGTGGCCAGTACACTTAAGGGATATTTAACCCCAAAGCGAGAGCCTTGAGGATTGAGAAAGAATGGAGGTAGCAAACATTTCATCTATTGCCATTTATTGGATTAGGAAAGATTTTATCAAGCCAGAGCTCTAGATAACCTAATGATATTTTGCATTAAAGGACAGAGATTTGTGCTGAGCAGATCCCTGGCTCGTTTTCACGGTCCCACGGGAATAGTTAGTCCTAACCAGTCTTTATGCATTAATGAAACAGCAGGAAGCTCATAGGTTTAACTTTTTGTTCCTCTGTTACAGAAAAGCAATCCATCTGAAAGAGGCCCCAGTGCGTGTACATGCAGCAATCCAACTGCGGTCGGCAATCATTGAGATTGCCTGCCAGGGCAGAGGCAAAGATGGAAGTGGTGGGGGGCACAGAGGAATTCCTTCCAAGTCCTGGTTCAGAGAAGAGCCTCTGTTTTGTTGATTCCTGCATCTTGGGAGACTCCTAGGAGACCATGCAAACGACAGAATGGGACTCTGGCATGACATTCTGAAATCGTATTTTGGCCAGCCATGACCTCACTCCACCACGCCGGGACCAGAAATTCTAAGGTTTTGTGCCCTGAGATGAAAGTAAGCGCTCTGGTCCACTTTCTATCATTCCCTAGAAGTCTTGGATTGTTTTTAACCAAAGAAGAGAAATAACAGCTGTCCAAATATTAAAGCAAACCACAGTGGAGGTGGGGTGGCGGTGGGGGTAGGATGCTGTGATAAAAAACCAAGTTCTAGCAACTGTGTCTACAATGTTAAAGGAAAGCCACATTTTAATAGAAATTTTTACTCACTTTGGAAATGTCATGGACTTATTTCAACAATTGTCCCTAACACTCTTAAGAAGGAGAAAACAACAATAAAACCATCAAAAAACAAACTAGCAGTTGGGAAATCAGCAAGACTACTATAGACAGGGTACGGAAGATGGCTAATAAGCATATCTGACTATTACTCAAAGAAATGCTATTTTTAGATAAGAAATAATTCTTCTCATAGTAAGTAACTGAAACCTTTAAAAAATAAAGCCAGATTTGAGGCACCTGGCTGGCTCAGTTGATAGAGCGTGCGACTCAGGGTTGTAAGTTTGAGCCTCACATCGGGTGTAGAAATTACTTAAAACTAAGGTCTTAAAAAAAAAAAAAGTAAAGCAAGACTGCTTTGCAGGTGGGCAAGTAAATTGGAAGAGCCTTTCTGGAAAGCTATTTGGCAATATATATCAAGAGGCTTAAAAATATTCATAGCCTCTGACCTAATAATCCCGCTTCCGGGACTTTCTCCTAAGTAAATAATGACTATTTCAGTCAATATTAATGTAAAAAGGTGTTTCTCTCAGATAAGATGTAAGCAACATCTACTCAATAAAAGGGAAGCCGTTGATTATTGTTGATCTAGTTGAGTGGCTCCCAGCTGTGGATCATTTAACTCCTTAGGAGACCTTGGCATTTTTTTTTCAAGGTATATACACATTTTATTTAAAAAAGTTTACAGTTTTCATTATACACAACTATTAAGAGGTTATAGTCAGAGGAGGCATTTGTCCTGTTGAGAAGTGCCCACTAGATCATCACAATGCAAGGAAAAAGGTGGAAGGGAGGAGACAGGGCAAGGAAAAAAATAAGCGATAAAAAGCTTAGATTTCAATTCAGGGCTGGTAAGTCCCTTCTATCTCTTCAAGTATCACACAATAAGTACCAAATACAATCAGTAAATAATGGCCATTACTTCCCAAGCCCACAGCCAAGACAGGATTTGCTGAATGGAGTCCTGGCCCTTCCTCAGGTTGAGTGGAGTACCTGAACAGCGAGGCCGCTGAGTCCCCCTCCCCGAGGGGCCTCCACGCCGATCCAGATCCCGGACGGCCCCACCAAGGTGTTCAGTGGCCAGAAAAATACGAACATGGATTCAGTTTTAGCTGTCACATCTGGGGAGGGAATGCTACCAGTTTCTGGTTGGGTGTTTGTTTTTTTTTAAGCAGAAGAAAAAGCTAAATGTACAATATAACCCCAGTCATATTCATATGTACATATATATGTATTAAAAAAGACTGAGAGAAAATGCACTATTAGAGACTACTACTTATTTGCCAAACATAGATTGGCTATGTTCCACACGGCTGGACTACATTTCCCAGACGTCTTTGCAGTTAGGTGGCATGAGTTCTAGCCAATGAGGTCAGAAGTACCATCCACCACTTCCAGGCCTTGCCCTTGAAACTTCCAACGAGAATGCTTCTACAGGATTTCCCCTTCTCTCAGCTGGAATGTGATGTTGACGCCAAGGTGGCCTTGGGAACCACATGTTGAAGATGGAATTGCGCCAGCCTGGGGACCTGAATGGCTTTGTGGAGCAGAAGCACACCGCCCGCGGCTGCGCTGACAACCTGGAACCGATACGCACGCTTGCGTGAACCGAAATAAAGTGCTGTTATGTTTGAGCCATTATGTATTTTGGTACTTATGTGTTATAGCCGTGGTCCTACCCTCATTAATAGATCAATATGTTAATATGTATATTTATCTCTGGGATTAATGGGAGTTTTTAGTTTTATTTTTATACCCTTTTGTGTTTTCCCAAACTTCTACAATGAGCAAAAATTACTTTTCTAATCAGGAGGAAATATAGAGTTGCACCTCACTCGACAGTAGAGATGGTCTCCTAAGAATCTGCTTTTAAACTATAAATGAAATATTTCCAATTCCTTTTATACCATTTGACTGCCTTCTTGCTGACCCTCCATGCCTCATCCAGGAGTACAAATTCATTATAAACTGTAAGGACACAGAGCACCTGGGGGGCCCAATCGTTTGGCCGATTCTGGCTTCAGCTCAGATCATGATCTCACAGTTTGTGAGTTCGAGCCCCACATTGTGCTCTGTGCTGTCAGAGCCTGCTTGGGATTTTCTCTCCCTCTTCCTCTCCCTCAAATAAATAAACTTTGAAAAATAAATTTAAACTATAAGGATACATTTTGTCTGCTCCAATCCTTTTTTGGGGGGGGGCGTTTAATCACGTGTGCCCCACACTCCTTTCTGTTTCATAATTACTCATGAATCTCCTCTCTGCGGCAAAAATCTCCTCATGGGCAGAATCTTGGCCTGATCTTTGATTCTTAAAACCCATCTGCTTCTCCTTTCCTGGAGCTAGTCTGCTGGCACAGCAGGCACAGTTTCTATACTTTGTAGCCTTTTCTCCTGTTTCTCAGAATAGTGCTTTTTCAGACCAATGGGAAGTCCATAAATTGGTCTTCTACTTTATAGTCGCTTTCTGGACAAAACAAAACAAAACAAAACTGAGCTCTGTTTTGCAGAACTAAATGAAAATCTTAGAAAACCTTGACATATTTGAATACGCCAACAAAAGCAAAGCCGACATAAAGTGGAACATGAAGGAATATAATGAAAAACCAACACCACTGACCCCAGCTGCTCAAGGTGGGGGGTCAGAAGATACTGTCAAAGTTTGATGAGAAAAGAAATAGAGCTTTGAAAGGGCACCTGGGTGGCTCAGTCAGTTAAGTGTCTGACTCTGGATTTCAGCTCAGGTTATGATCTCACGGTTTGTGAGTTCAAACCCGGTGTCAAGCTCTACACTGATAGTGTGGAGCCTCTTTGGGATTCTCTGTCTCCCTCTCTCTCTGTCCCTCCCCTGTCTCTCTCTTTCTCAAAAATAAATAAACATTAAAAAAAATAGAGCTTTGGGGCTCCTGGGTGGCTCAGTTGGTTAAGCATCTGACTTCAGCTCAGGTCATGATCTCGTGGTCCATGAGTTCGAGCCTCACATCAGGCTCTGTGCTGATAGTTCAGAGCCTGGAGCCCAGAGCCTGCTTTGGATTCTGTGTTTCCCTCTCTCGCTGCCACTCCCCCACTCAGGCTCTGTCTCTCTGTCTCTCAAAAATGAATAAATGTTTAAAAAAATTTTTTTACATTAGAACTTTGAGTGGAGGGATAATGCAAGTGACATAAATCCTCATCACTCACATCAAGGAACCAGTAGATACTAGCTAACGTTGGTAAAGGGGGAAGTAAGCATACTACCAAGATTAGAGCCACTATGACCCTATCATATCCAATGTCATTTATAAACAAACATTTTTTTAAAAAATTTTCTTTAATGTTCATTTATTTTTGAGAGACAGAGCACAAGCGGGAGAGGGACAGAGAGAGAGGGAGACACAGCACCGGAAGCAGGCTCCAGACTCTGAGCTGTCAGCACAGAGCCCAAAGCAGGGCTTGAACTCATAAACCGCAAGATCATGACCTGAGCTGGAGTAGGATGCTTAACGGACAAAGCCACCGTGGCGCCCCTACAAATAAACATTTCTGATGCCCCCCTTGGTTCTCTACAGATGAAATCCAAATTAAAGAATAGATTAGTATAACTCCTCAATTATAAGGTAAAGGATAAGTGAAAGTAGTTTCTAATGAGTACTGTTTCTATTGATGTATAAACACTCAGGTGCGATTACACTGGAAGATGCAATGAGGTCACCCAGTGAGTGACCGAGTTGTGGCACCACCAGGAACGGGACTGCCAAGCTGCCGGGCGACCGAGATGTGTCGTATTGGGCATTGGAATACCAAGAGTGGCCTTGCCATCAGCATCGTGACGTCCACAATGCTGAACGACTGGGTAAAGTTCCAAGCCAAACAGTGCTGTCTTCCCTCGATTTATACAATAATTGCATTCCTGAAAAAAAAATCCACATTACTGAAAACCACTCCAAAATATCTTGTGTTTCTATGTAAGATGGACTTATTGTTTAGGTGCCAGTAACTAGGAACAAATTCTTCTTCTATGTAAGTGTCCAGAAGACATTAAAAAATTGGTCAAGAAATGGGGACATGTCTTCATTGTGCAAGACTCTCTTGTGCACTGCTGGGTGCCAGTCACCCTGTCCTGGGTCCACTAAATGCCAACAGCGCCCCCTCCTCCTCACGGTGACAACCTGGACTGCCCACATTGATAACCCAAAAGGCCTCACGTCCACAAGTCGGGACTGTGGAAGTGCTTCCAGAGAAATTCCGACATGAAGTAGTTGGAAGAGGTTGCCTCTAGGACTGAGGCCACCAGCTGGGAGAGGAGGGCTGGGGGACATTTTCATCGACCCCACTATTCTAGAGTTGTTTTCAGGTATATGAGCTATGACAACGATATGTATTTAAAGGACCGTGCCTATCAGGTGGTTAGCTCTATACCTTCTGGGCTCCTGAGACCTTATTTCCAGACATACATCATCTGTAAAATGGGAATGAATACATATGAATACATAATTCCCACCTCATATAGTTGTTGTAGGAAACTGGGTCTGGAGATGTGAAGTCACATGACCCAGGTCACACACAGAGCTCATGGCAAATCCGGATTTAGCTTCGAGCCCAGCGCTCTCCAAATGCAGGCTCTGTCCCCTCCACTGCGTTGCTAGCCATAGAACGTGTTTCCGGATCATAAGACTGCTGTCCCGGCACAAGGGACAAGCACAAAGCCTTGGCCAGGGTCCTGTTATGGGGCGTCTTTTAGAGTCAGTCTCCAGTGGGGCTGTAACTTGGAGAAGGACAAATGGCCACATCCTGCCGCTCGCATGTCTCCCACAGTGACAGGCTTAGTGGGAGGAAGAGGACCCGGATAAGAGAGAAAAGAGCCACATCCCAGGGGGCCCAGGATTTGGAAGCTGGCTGAAATCTTATCCTGCCCTGAAAACACAGCTCATTTCTTGCTGTCTTTTCACAAGGCAGCACGTTTGGCCAGTGCTTTTCCTTTGGTTTGTACTGAGCATTTCCATCCATGAGTCTGAGTTATGTCCACGCTTGCTGCTCGCGTCTTCCAGGGGATATTCTACTTTGGGACGGGGGCTGAGGTAGCCACACACGCTAATCCAGACCAGAGTTCACAGCGGGCCATCAGGAACTCACAAGAAAGAAGACTGAAGAATGTAGCCAATCAGACAGAGTGTTTTTGTTTGTGCAGATGAAAACATTAAAACGGAACCCTGTGCAGAGCTCAGAATTATTTAATCAGCCCTTAATTTTCAGTAGCCGACATGGATTTGCCTTATGCCTGGTACACCTCCCACTTGCCTGGTAACAGTGACTTTGGTAGCCTAGTAGAAAAAAATAGTGTTGCTTTACTTTGGGCTAGAGTTTTCCTATCTCCCCTCCCAAGTGATACTTGAAACTGTGTCCCAAAATCTCTGAGTTAAAGGGCATTAAAAAATTTTTTTAATGTTTATTTTTGAGAGAGAGAGATAAACAGAGTGTGGGTGGGAGAGGGGCAGAGAGAGAGGGAGACACAAAATCTGAAGCAGGCTCCAGGCTGTGAGCCATCAGCACAGAGCCCAATGCGGGGCTCGAACTCATGAACTGCAAGATCATGACCTGAGCCAAAGTTGGACACTTAACCAACTGAGCCACCCAGATGCCCCATAAAGAGAATTTTATAACTCAGTCTGATGAATCCTCCGCATTCAGGAATCCTTTGTGCCTGGTCTGTGGCCGTCTGCCTTTCAGGTATATTTGAATACTTCTCAGGACAAGAAGCTCACTACTATAATTTCTCAACAAATGTGGTTGTTCATATGGGTGCCTCCCAACCTCCATTGCCTATCCCTGAGGAGGGCTTCTTTTATTCCAAGCTAGCTCAAGTTTCTTTGACTGTTCTTCATTATGAAAGTTTTAAAATTGTCTCAGCCTCCTGGTTGTTCTACGACTGCCATTTTGTCATTTTACAAAGTTCTTCTTCAAGTTGAGCATCTGACTCCTGATTTCAGTTCAGGTCATGACCTCACTGTGAGTTTGAGTCCTGCATCAGGCTCTGCACTGATAGCCCAGAGCCTGCTTGGGGTTCTGTCTCCCTCTCTCTCTCTCTGCCCTTCCCCTGCTCAGACATGCGTGTGCACTCTCTATCTCTCTCAAAATAAACAAATAAACTTAAAAAAAGATGCAAATCTCTAGCTGGTTAGGTTGAAACTCTTTTTTCCCTTGAGTTGGAATCACTCCAAGTAATACGGGGTTTTTTTTGGTTTTTATTGAGATAAAAATGCATACAATATAAAAGTAACCATATTAAAGCGTAGAATTCTGTAGCATTTACCACATTCTAAAACACTGTCACCAGCCCAAAGGAAAACCATCCTGTTAAGGAATCGCTCTCCATTCTCCCTGCCCCAGGCTTGGGCATCGCTAAGCTACTTTCTGTCTCTATGGGTTTGCCTCTTCTGGACATTTCATTATAAATGAAGTCACACAATAGGTGACCTTTGTGTCTTGGCTTCTTTAGCTTGGCCTAATATTATAGCATGTACTGGTATTTCATTCCTGTCTTTATAGCAGAATAATATTCCATTGTGTGGAGAGATGACAGTTTGCCTAGTCATTCATCCGTGGGACATCCGAGCTGTTTCCACCTTTTGGCTGCTGGGAATTACACTTCTGTGAACAGCTGGTGTAAAAGTACCTGTTCTAGTCCTTGCATTAAATTCTCTTGGGTATATATACACCTAGTGAAATGGCTGGGTCACGTGGCAGTTTGATGTTTAACTTTCTGAAGAACCGCCGTAGCGTCTCCCATATTGGCTGCGCCACTTTACGTCCCCAACATCAGTGTCTGAGTGTTCCGATTTCTCCACATCTTTGCGAATACTTATTTCCCGTTTTTTAAAATTATAGCTGTCCTGGGGTGCCCGGGTGGCTTAGTCAGTTAAGTGTCCAACTCTTGGTTTCGGTTCAGGTCATGATCTCACTGTTCATGAGATCGAGCCCTATGTAGGGCTTTGTGCTGACAGTGCAGAGCCTGCTTGGGATTCTCTCTCTCTCTCTCTCTCTCTCTCTCTCTCTCTCTCTCTCTCTCTCTCTTTTAAAATAAATGAATAAATAAGCTTAAAAATTATAGCCATCCTAGTGTGTGTGAATTAATCTATTTTTCAAGACCTCCCTGACATGCCCTCCAAGGCTCTGCCCAGGCCCACCCTAACCTCCCATTGCCTGCCCCCCTTCATGCTTCTGCCTTACTGCCCTTGCGGGTCCTTCTTCCCAACAGGTCCCCATCATTCTGCTGAAACCGCTCTTGACAAGGACACAAATGGTCGCCGAGTGGCAAGATGGGACTCTTGCAGTGGATGCCTCCATTCTTCTAGAAACATGTTCTCATCTCAGCCACGCATTGCTGGTGTTCCTTCTACTTCACCGGATGCAACTTCTCAGTCTGCTTTGCTACTATTGACAATTGTCTTGTCGTGGAGATGTTTACTTCTCTTGTCAGTTTCAGCCCTAGATTGGATGCTCCAGGCTGGCAGGGACCTTGTGTATCTTCATCACCACTGTACCCTTCATGCACAGAATGTATCAGATGTTCCAGTTTTTGTTAAATAAATGAATATCTCCTCCATTTGAGCTTACATAATTTTGAACCCAAGACTCTTTAAAATTCTTGTTTGTATAAAAAGCATCATGACATCATAAAAGCATCATTCTGAGTTTTGAGTCTTCTACCTAAATTGCTAGTTACCCCTCCTACTTTCGGTGAACACGTCTTCTGAATTTTCATCCATCTTGTGGATCAAAATATTGACTCTGACCATCTTTCTTCCTTCTGTTTGACCTCAACTTATTGATCAGCATGACTGTTTTGAGCCCGCTAGGTAATCCTTGATTGTGTTGACACCCAGCACACATTTCTGTACGTTGTCCACAAGGAAACGGCAACTTGTGTTGTGGAAAAAGGCCACTGTCTGTTTAGCACACACAGAGTCCTGGGTTGATTCAGCTGTTCAGCTGGCCAGGCGCCTGTAAACAGGGTGGTTTCCAAAACGCACCTCGGGCAAGGGCCATTTAAAACTCAGAAAGAGGAACAGATGTAACAATGATGCAACCCCTGTATATTTTCAATGCCGAGGAACTGCCTCATCAAAAATGAGCCAGTTCCCGTACGACACTGAAACCAAGGTCAAGGAACACCTGCAGGGCTGATATGGCTTCAGGATCCTCCTCTCCCTGCTCCTGTGAACGGCTATCCCTTTGCCTCAACTCTTCCCGAAGTCCATGGAGGATTTGAGCACACCCCCGTTCTCCCATCTAGAAACTTTATCCAGGGAAGTGATGTAGTGGGAGGGGCGTGTGTGTGGCAAGGGGCTGCTGTACCTTAATGGATGCTGTGCCTTATGATCATCTCTTTCTTCTAGAAATGCTCAGAGATCTTCATTGTCATTCTACATACATTTGTAGATGCATGCTACACATCACTGAATATTTTCCCCAGTGGATTCCTGAAATAGAGGTAGGCAGGGTGAGCCTTAGCCATGGTTGTGAGACCCGCAGATGATTAGAATAGAACTTGTTGACTCAATCCACATGACTCCTTGTCGATTTCCCTTCCTACCTACCAGTATCAGCATCCTGTTACATGCACATTGCGGTGACTAGTGACATGCTGTTTTCTTTTGAGCAAGTGACCAAATGCCCTTGAACCTGTTTCCTTGTGCTTGCGAGGCAGGTGAGAATACTACTGGCCCGTGCTACCTTGTGAAACTTTGAGGAGGCTCCGAAGAGTATTCAAAAACACGTGGTTGAAGGTAAAGCCCAGCCTCCAGGCTTACTATTTTTGTTGTGATTGCCATGATCTGTCAGATCAAGGTCTCTTTCTCTCTAATTCCCGATTATTTACGTGGAGACTCCTGTTTCAGTCCAATTTCCTGGTGTATCTTGACATGATACAAAGAGTCTGTGATCCTATCTGCAAAGCCCTAGCTACACTCCTGGGATGTAAACTGACAGGCCTCAAATCCTGGACTCACATTAAAGGAGTTCATTCCCAGCTTACCTGGGGACACACTAAGGACCAGCTGCTTCTTTCTGTGCCCCTCTGTGTCCTCAGCCCCTCGCTGATGTTTGTTGAATGAATGAATGAATGAATGAATGAATATAAAGAGCAGACCAGCCTGGGATCAAACCTCACCTTGAGCCCTCCTTAGCTAAGCCTCAGTTTCCCATTCTGCAAACTGAAAATAATAGACCCCTTGCAGGGTTGGGAGGAGGATTTCAAGAAGAGCTTTAATAATAATAATAATAAGTAGAAAAATAAGAGCTAATAATAGCTTCTTTCCCGCATTCAATTTACCCGCAGTGCCCCTTTCATAATGGTTATCTGCTTTATATTTTACTCTTTCTTTTCAGTTTTTGGTCCTTGTTAAAGGCAGAAGCAAACTAGGAAGCAGATAGTTCTGCCTTCTCTGTCATCTGATCTGCCCCAAACCTTACTTCTATCCTGTCTCTGTCCCTCCTTTGTCTAGTCAGGAATCAGAAAATACCCTTTGTACTTTGTGGGTCACAAATAAAAGCACCGTACACGCAGGACAAAATATTGGCCAAATGAGCCCACCTACACAGTGTCTTTTTGGCACAAGGCAGTCAAAACCGGCAATTCTCATTCTAAATACTAGTGCTCTCCTTTTGATTTGTTAAAATGCAATTGAAATTGAGATAGAGAATCAAAATTAAGACAATTACATTGAAGTCGCTCTCTGTCTCCAAGCAGGTCATATTTGGGGAGCTGTTTCCCATATGTAAAATCAATCATGATTGCTTTAGAATAATCATAATGACATCCCCCAAAGGGAATTGGATCGCGGCTAATTTTTTTCCTTTGTAGTGTCAAATGACTGATATGAAGGCAATTATAAAGCACTGCATTATTTTTCGCCACTGAAAAGCACGGCCATTACCCTCCACAGTTCCCTGTTCCCTGCCACGCACACATTGGAAAACGGTGGTTTTGTGATTTAAACTTAATCAAGCAAACTGCCATTTAGGCGGCTCCTTTGCCAGTTGACCTTTGGGAGCGTATGTCTTTGTGTCACAGCAGCCAAGGGCTGGGACAAAATCCGTAGGCGTGCCTCTGCTGGGGTGCGGCTAAATCTCTCTGGGTTTGGTTTGGTTTCCACTTTCCTAAGGAGTTTTGTGTGGGCGGTGGGAGCAGATTGGCCATCGTGAAAAGCCAAGCTCCCCCTCCTCCGTGGAAGGGGGGGCCTCTGCGCAGCAGCTGTGGGCGGGTTTTTTTTGCATCCCCTGGGTAGGACTTGGCGTCTTGCGCCTGTCTTCAGGGCCAGGTCCTCTGGGGACGTGTCTCCCCGCTTCTCCCGGATGCCCGCCGCGTTGCGTCTTGCCTCTCCGCTGGCCCACTTGGGCCTGCCTCCCTCCTCGGAGAATTCTCACATCCTAGTCAGAAGGCCAGGAGCTGAGGGGTGCCGATGGGTGCCACTGTGTCCACCCTAGCACAATACGCACAGCCAAGAGGCATGACCCAGTGATTCAGTGAAGAATGGCCTTTGAAGTCAAGTGGACTGGGCTCCAGTCCTACCCTGGTTTCACAGAGGCTGAAGGGACCAGAATCTGTTCGAGCAGCCTTCCTCCTCGGTCAAATGGGGGAGGCATCAGGCCTCTCTTATTATTTGTTTGGTTTTGTTTTAAGTAGGCTCAGCATGGGGCTTGAACTCAGACCCCGAGGTCAAGAGGGGCAAGCTCTACCAACCGAGCCAGCCAGGTGCCCCTGGCATGGAGCCTCTCTTAGAAGATTATTCTGGGGGCACCTGGGTGGCTCAGTCGGTTGAGCGTTCGACTTCTGCTCTGGTCATGTTCTCAACGTTTGTGGGTTCGAGCCCCGCGTCGGGCTCTGTGCTGACAGCTAGCTCAGAGCCTGGAGCCTGCTTCCGATTCTGTGTCTCCCTCTCTCTCTGACCCTCCCCTGCTCGCACTTTCTCTGTCTCTCAAAAATAAATAAAGAACATTTAAAAAAATTTTTTAAAAAGAACTGTTCTGAAGACTCAAGGAGTTAATGCACTTAAAGAGCATAGTGCAAGGCCTCGTTTCCAGTGACTACGCGGACAGGGCAGCCTTGGGAGGACCGAGTGTGGCTGACCAGTACCTTGTCTTCACTCCCTTATGCTTGACTTCTTCAGAAGGCACTGTTTATTGAGGTGCCTGCATGTCTCAGTCAGTTTAGCGTCCGACTTCAGCTCAGGTCATGATCCCACACCTCATGGGTTCAAGCCCTGCGTCAGACTCTGTGCTGACGGTGCAGGGACTGGAGCCTGCTTCAGATTCTGTCTCTCTCTCTCTCTGCCCCTACCCCACCCGAGCTCTGTCTCTCTCTCTCTCTCTCTCTCTCTCTCTCTCTTTCTCTCTCTCAAAAAGAAACATTTTAAAAAAGAAGAAGAAAGCGTTATTTATTGGGTCCTTTGAGTCTGTGCGTGGCCCAAGAACACCTTCCAACTGGACAGCGACTTCCAAGCTTTTACTGTGTATCGTGACTTTTATGGAAGCCACTGGCTGCACAGGCCCGCCCTCCCACTGCCCCGCCCCCCACTGCACCCCATCCTTGACACAGACGCCCAGCAGTTGTCTTCCTTGCTGTTCCCACATTTTCCTCATGATCACGGACTGTTCTCAATCTGGCCTTTTCTGATTTCCTTTTTCTTATTCCGCCACCTCCTCAATATATTTATATGTATATATATATATGTATATATATATATCAGCATCCATTTCCTGCCCTGGTTCCCACCAGCCCCAGGCTGACGACCCGCATCATGTGGCAGTCTGAAACCACTCTCCGTGCCGACCCGGCCAGAGAGAGCCGGGACACCCTTCCCCGGGTTCCTTTCAGAGCCTGAGCCAGAAAGGGAGCATGGCCTTGAGTGGACTCTTCCCTGTCCGGCTGAGCGATGTCATGTGCCGGTTGGTCCCTGGGCACAGCGGTGGTGCGTGCGGGCTCTATGTGATCCTCTCCTTGGAGGACCCAGAGGGCAAAGCCCTGGGGGCCTCGGCCACCAGTTTCACGGTCATTCGGGTTAACTGACTCCAGCACAGCGAGTGGAGTGACGCCCTCTGTGTGATGAGTTGATGGATGACTCGGAGTCTCCCTGTGCCACTGGCCTGCCTGCCGGACCAGGAGTTCCCGCCCGGGGAGCCTCTCGGGTTGTTTGTGTCTGAGTGTGACTGGAAGCCATTTGGCACAATCAGCTGGAGATGCTTGTGAAAAGACAAGAACTGGGGTGCCTGGGTGGCTTGGTCTGTTAAGCAGCCGGCTTCGGCTCAGGTCATGATCTCACGGTTCGTGGGTTCGAGCCCCGCATTGGGCTCTGTGCTGACATCTCAGAGCCTGGAGCCTGCTTCCAGTTCTGTGTCTCTCTCTCTCTCTGCCCCTCCCCTGCTTGTGCTCTGTGTGTCTCTCTCAAAAATAAATAAACATTTTTTAAAAATTTAGAAAAGATCAGTTCCTGGGGTGCCTGGGTGGCCGAGTTGGTGAAATGTCCGACTCTTGGTTTCGGCTCAGGTCATGATGTTGCAGTTCACAGGATCGAGCCCCGCATCAGGTTCTAGGGAGCCTGCTTGGGATTCTCTCTTTCCCTCTCTGCCCGTCCCTGCTTGCATGTGTGCACTCTCTCACTCTCTCTCAAAATAAATAACTAAACTTTAAAAAGAAAAAAGAAAAAAGGCTCCTGACCTCTTGAATCAGAAGTTATCTGATAGGGAATGTGGATTGTAACAAGTTTTGGGGGCCGCTGCTACCCAGAGGGTGAGCCTGAGCCCACATCAGCTTCACTTGGGAGCTTGTTAGAAAGGCAAATTCACAGTTTCATGCCAACCTCCCGAATCAGCTGCCCTGGAGGTGGGGCCCAAGGCTCTGCATGATTTGCACGCCCTGTGCTCCCTGGACCTTGTGAAAGCAGTGCGTTCATTGCTTCTTGCTGCTGTGACAAATTACCACAAGCTTCGTGGCTTAAGACCACGCAGATGTATTCGCCTACAGTTCTGGAGGCCACAAGTCTGCCATCAGTTTCACTGAGATGAAGCCAAGGAGTCCGCAGGGCTGTGTTCCTTCCGGAGGCTCCAGGAGAGGATCCCTTTCTTTGCCCGTTTTCAACTTCTCTTGGCTGCCTGTGTATTTTTTGCCTTGGCGCGTCTTCCTCCATCTTTAAAGCGTGTCTCAGCTTCTGACTCTCCTGCTTCCGTCTTACAAGGACCCTTGTGATGACACTGAACTGTCCAGGATAATCCAGATTAATCTCCCATCTCAAGTGCCTTGACCTAATCACATCTGCAGAGCCCTTTTTGCCATCTAAGGTACCATTACCAGGTTCCCAGGATAGGACGTGGACATGGTTGGCCTGGGGGAGGCATTCTTCAGCCTTCCACAGGCTGCATCCAAAAAGGTCCTTGTCAATATGTAACACGAAAGCCAATGGACGGGTGTTTATCAAGGGTCTTGACTATGCCCATTGTAGTAGTGTAGGTAATTCCAAAGGTGAGTGAGGGCAATCCCTGAGGGTACTTTGTTTTTTGTTCTTTATTTTGTTTTTAATTTTTTTTTAATGTTTATTTATTTTTGAGAAAGAGAGACAGAGACAGAGCGTGAGCAGGGGAGGGGCAGAGGGAGAGGAAGACACAGAATCATTCAAAGCAGGCTCTGGGCTCTGAGTTGTCAGCACAGAGCCCGATGCAGGGCTCGAACTCATGAACCGTGACACCATGACCTGAGCTGAAGTCGGACGCTTAACCGACTGAGCCACCCAGGCACCCCAACCCCCGAGCGTCCCTTTGAATGAGTGCTTCAGTGTTCTAAGCACTTCGGATAGATGTCTTGCTGATGTCTCCGGACAATCCTGTGGGCAGTAAGCATCCTTAGATCTTCCCCAGACACGCTGACTCAGAACTCACATTTTAACAAGAACTACTGTTCCAGACAACCAGCAAGATACGAGCAGTACTTCATTGCCATAACCCTTTTCGATAAGGAAAAAGCACCACCTTAATTCTTATAATGATTAAAATATTTAAAATTATTTTGTCCTAAAGGTAATAAAGCTTGTTATAGAAAAATGGTGACAAGAACAGAAAAAGATCACCTGTCCTCCCGACTCCCTAACGTAACTGCTGCTCTTACAGGCGAACGTTTCCGCATACCTACCATGCACACTGCCCCTCACACTTCATTCCTTTCAAAAGCTTTTTCACTGAACCTGATCCAAACATAGCTGCAGTCATTATTTCAATGGCTTTTTCAGAGTGGAATGGTTGATTTCGGCGTTCCCCAATTTTTGGCAATTTTTCACTAATCTGAGCAATTTTGTCTTTGTGCGCATAACTTTTGTCTAAATGGACGATTATGTCTTTAGATTTCCCAAAGTGGGATTACTTGGTAATAAAAACTAAAAAAAAAAACCCTACCACATTTTACGATATCAGTGGTACATTGTTTGCACGTGTGTGTGTGTGTGTGTGTGTGAGTGTGTAAGGTGAAAGCTAGTTTTAGGAGTACAAAAATCTAACCTTTTTCATGTAGATTCCATGACAGAGTGAGAATGCCTCACCTCTGCCTCTTGAACAAACTGGGCTTGGGTTCAGTCTGTGGAAATGGGTCTAGCTCTAGGAAATGCCCGGTGACCACCCACTCCCAACTTGGGATTCTTGTCTTCTAAGACAGTGACCTTGGTCATCAACATCACCCCTGACAAAGTGGCTCATGGGATGTGCTTGACCCTGTGGTCATTTATGCCGACATGGCTGGTTTATGGAAATAGATGGGTGCCAATGTTAACTGTTTTGATGGGTCATGTTAGAAAGTAGCAGTGACTAGGTCACTGAAATTTGATTTCTGTCCCTTCATTTTTCACACTAGTCAGAAAGCAAAAGTGGGACAAAGATTTGGGTGTGCGGGGTTTTTTTTTCTGGTGAACTTTAAAAAAAAGTTTTACTTATTTACATAATCTCTACAACCAACACTGGGCTCAAACTCACAACCCCGAGATCAAGAGTCACATGCTCTTCCAACTGAGCTAGCCAGGTGCCCCTGGCTCACTTTTTTTTAAGTGTACAATTTCAGTGGTTTTAAATAGCAATTATCAGGGTGCCCGGGTGGCTCAGTGGTTAAGCATCCAACTCTTGATTTCGGCTGAGGTCATGATCTCATGCACTGATGGTGCAGAGCCTGCTTGGGATTTTCTCTCTCCCTCTCTCTCTGCCCCTCTCCCTCTTGTGTGCCCACTGTCTCTCTCTCAAAATAAGTAAACTTAAAAAATTATTTTAAAGTGAGTGCTTCCTGCTGGGCTGCTGGCCGCTCCGCCTCTGTCTGCTCTGTGGCGGGAAGCACCTTCCCCACAGGACATCAGTGCAAGCTTGAATAAGACAAAGTTCTTCCTCCTAAGCCATGGCATATCAGTTATACAGAAATACCACTTCGGGAAACAGTCTCCAGGAGAGCCTTGAGGAGCTCATACGGTCTCTACAGATCACCCCCCAACTTGCTCTCCAAGTTCTTCTTCAGTTTGATAAAGCTATAAATTCAGCATTGGCGCACAGGGTCAGGAACAGAGTCAATTTCAGGGGCTCTCTAAATATATACAGATTCTGTGATAATGTATGGACTTTTGTGTTGAATGATGTTGAATTCAGAGAGGTGACAGAACTTATTAAAGTGGACAAAGTGAAAATTGTAGCCTGTGATGGTAAAAATTCTGGCTCCAATACTACAGAATAAATGGGAAAAAAATGGCTTTTTATGCCATCTGCTGTTATTATTCATCGCTTTTTTGAGAAGCATAGAAGAGACTTTTCTTATTTATTCTAGCATCGCAGAAATGACTACAGTGTGCTATACTATCAGAATTCCAATAGAAAGACGCTTACAACTATAGCCTCTCTCCTTTTCAGCATGAAGAAACAAGTTTTTTTTAAATAAAGAACACTGTTGCCTTCCTCAAAACATTCTTTAATAAACTCATTTTAAAACGCAAAAAAATTATTTTAAAATTTAAATAGCAACTATTACCACAATCGATTTTATAACAGTTTCATGGCCTCTAAAAAAATCCTAGACCAAATAGTAATCACTTCTGATTGTCCCAAAGCTTCCCCCTCATCCCTACCCCCCAGACAATCACTAATCTAGAGATTAGTCTCTAGAGATTTGCCTATTCTGGGTACTTTATATAAATGGAATTATTCAATATGTGACCTGTTGTGACCAGTTTCTTTCACTTAGCATAGTGTTTTCTTTTTTTGTTAAAAAAAATTTTTTTTTACTTATTTTTGAGAGAGAGAGACAGGGCGAGCAGGGGAGGGTCAGAGAGAGAGGGAGACACAGACTCTGAAGCAAGCTCCAGGCTCTAAGCTAGGTGTCAGCGCAGAGCCCAATGCGGGGCTCAAACCCACGAACCATGAGATCATGACCTGAGCCAAAGCCGGATGCTCAACCGACTGAGCCACCCAGGGGTCCCTGTTTTTTAAATTCTTAGAAATTAAAAAAAATTTTTTAAGAGAGAGAGGTTGGGGAGGGACAGAGAGAGTGGGAGACACAGAATCCGAAGCAGGCTCCAGGCTCTGAGCCATCAGCACACAGCCCAACTCGGGGCTTGAACCTATGATCTGTGAGATCATGACCTGAGCTAACGTTGGACCCTCAACTGACTGAGCCACCTGGGCACCTCTGGCATAGTTTTCAAGGCTCATCCATGTTGCAGCAAATGTCGGTATTTCATTCTTTTTATGGAAGAATAATATTCCATCGTATGGATGTATGGATAGACTGTGTTTTGTTATTCATTCATCTGTTGATAGGCATCTGGGTTGTTTCCAGTTTGGGACTATTATGAATAGATCCTGCTATGAACACTTGTGTACAAGTTTCTCTGTGGATACGTTTGTATTTCCCGAGTACTCAGGAGTACTATTGCTGGGTGATACCGCGACTCTGTTTTTCAGTTTTGGAGGAACTGCCAGACTATTTTCCAAAGAGGCTGCACAACATGGCATCCGCACCAGCAGTGTAAGAAGATCCCATTTTTTTCACATCTTCACCAACACTCGTCTTTGTTCTTTCTTCTAGCCAGCCTAGTGGGTGCAGATTGGTGTCTTATGTCATCCTGCTTTGTGTTTCTCACCGTTAATGGTGTTGAACATCTTTCATTGTTTGCTAGCCCTTTGTTTATCCTCTTTGAAGAATATCTTATTCAAACCCTTTGCCCATTTTTTTAACTGGCCTATTTGCCTTCTTATTATTGAGTTGTAAGAATTCTTTGCATATCCTGGTTCCCAGTCTCTTATCAGATCAATGACAAATATTTCCTCCTACTTTGTGGGTTGTCCTCACTGGTACACCTTTTTCAGTCCACACGTAGAAGAAGCTGTAGCATTTAAAAATTTCCTTTTGGTCTTTTTTTAGACCATAGTTTTCTGGTGTGTGTGCATGTGTGTGCAGGTGCATCAAATCCAAACATTAAGCAGCATTTTAAAATAGAGTGCCTGGGGCGCCTTGGTGGGTCACTCAGTTGAGGATCTGGTCATGATCCCAGGGTTGTGTGATCGATCCCCGTGTCGGGCTCTGTGCTGATCCTGGAACCTGTTTGGGATTTGCTCTCTGTCTCCCTCTGCCCCTCCCCCTAGCTTGCATGCACTCTCTCTCAAATAAAAATAAAATAAAGTAAAATAACATAACATAACATAACATAAAATAGAGCACCAGAGCAGAAGCAGACTATTTGTTTGCCGATGTGATTCTTAGAGTAAGTGAAACTGAACCAACACCAAAAATGACAATTTCTTTTCCCTCTCCTGTGCCCCCAGCCATCCTACCTAAACACAGATCTCCAGACATGGAGGAATGGAAAGAAGAGGCAATGAATCCTCCACATTTTGGCAGGATAATCTTGCAAATAACAACATAACACTCACCCAAGAGGCTGAGTCCGTCAGTGGAGCCCGTGCAATCCATGGCAGAATGTCTTAATTGAAGGAAAAAAATAATAAACATTTTCAGGAAATTAGCCCCAGCTGACAGGAAACAGGACCGTTCCATGTGCTGGACAAATGGTCGTTTCTGAAGAAAAGTGTTGATCCTTCCACTAATGACACATATATGCAGGTTGACTTAAAGCAAGAGCTGAGCATCTGAAGAAAAGTAGGGACACTGTCTTCCGACCAAGAAGGACCTAGAAGGCCCTTCCCTTTCTTTCCTGGCTAGATACATGCCTACCCCCCTACCCCTCAAGCTCAATAAAGCCCTCCCTCCCTCCCACATCCTCCAGAGACCCCAGCGGCCCACACAGGTCACCTTGCTCTCTGACGGCCCCTGGGGCCTTCTGTCCGTCCCACACACTCGTGCACTTGATTCTCTACTTCCTGAGATTGTTTTCTGTGTTAACATCTTGACTCTCACATCTCCATGCAAGTTTCTAAAGGTCTATTGTTCCTTTTTTTATTTTAATTTTTTTTTAATTTTTGAGACAGAGACAGAGAGAGAGAACATGAGCTGGAGGAGGGACAGCAAGAGGGGGATGGAGGATCCAAAGCTGGCTCTGTGCTGTCAGCACAGAGCCCTACGCGGGCCTTGAACTCATGCACTGCTAGATCATGGCCTGAGCTGAAGTCGGAAGCTCAACCATCGGAGCCACCCCGGCTGCTGCTGAGGCCTGTTGTTCCTTATATACGAGAGGTTTCCTCTCCATGTTTGTTGACGTGAGGGCTAGCGTGGCTTAGAAGATTGGGAATTCCTGCTGGGCCAGCGCGCGCCATCTCACGGCTGCACTCTGCCGTGGTTCCCAGGGCCACTGGCCAGGGAGGGGAGTGGCAGGCTCGGGAGGCGAGGCTTCGGTCAGCGCGCTATTTGGCTCTTCCTCTCTGCCTCTCCCCTTCCTGTGTCTCTGCTGTCTGTGTCCTTTCATTTCTGATTTTGTCCAGATTTCTATCCCTCCCACCAAATGACAAGAGGGAAAATGATCGTTACCGAACTCAAAGAATAGCCAAAGGAAGGAAGCCTCGAATTACTCGTTTGGTTCTTTTTCATCTCTCTTTTCCTTCTTTTTTCTTGTTTGCATTTTGTCAAATGTGGCCAAGTGAGTTTTGGAAATTTGTATCTATTTAGAACCGAAGATGGTGGAAGAAACTAGAGCAAGATCACGCTGCTTGACACACGCCTTTACAGTGAAGAAAGGTACCCCAAATAGCACAGCTAGTGAGTGGCAGGATCAAGGCTAGGACCTGGGTCTCTCTCTCTTGTTTTAATGCTTATTTATTTTGAGGGGGGAGGGGCAGAGAGCAAGGAGGAGACAAGAATCCCAAGCAGGCTCCATACTGTCAGCACAGAGCCCAAAGCGGGTCTCGAGCTAACAAACCGTGAGATCATGATGTGAGCAGAAATCAAGAGTCAGACGCGTGGCGGGGGTCTCTTGAGTCCTTCTCCTGTGCTTTTGCCCCTGTCCCTGGGGTGGGCTTTTCATGCATATGATGCCTGGTTCATAAGGGAAGGAGGTTTGATAAATGTCATTAGTTTTATCACCATTAGCAATGTCTCCAAACCTATATACATCTCTGAATTTAGGCTGATTTAGAAGCTAAAGATCAAGGAGGCAAATTCAGCATCAGACAGAAAGTAATGCTCTGGCTGACCGCTTTCCGAAAACTCATCAAGGCAGAGTTTCCTTAAACTCATTAGCCTCCTCCTCTGCAAAAGTGCTGGCATATTGCTGGCAGATGATTAAACCCCAAATCGAACGCAAAACCAGAACTTAAGAGCTAAAAATTCAGAAATGTGTTCGGAGGTCGAGAGGCCTCTCCTGGCCCTCTCCTGCTCAGCCCTGCCACACGTGGCTTTGAGTCAGCCTAGCCTGCGCAATTTAACGTCATGTTCTCTGTCAGGCGGGTGGCATGTTCCAGAGTTAGCAAGCAATGCTGTTGTAGGAAAAGGCTCCATGAAATGTATGCATGGCGTGGAATTACGCAAATATATCTGTGTGAGGATCAGCTGATTTTTACAGAGGGGAGGAAGGGGGACATCAAAGCCCCGAGAAATCCTCATTATCTTGCTTTGAGAACCTTCCAGTGAAAACAGACATAGATAGGGCCTCCTTCCAGCAGAAGCCTTAGGATTAACTCCTTCCGCTTGCATAGGCGGGGGAACATCACTCTCCCATAACTCTTCCTCTTGGCAATAATGATAGAAGAAATAACAGGAATAAAATGGAACTAAGACACCAAGAGAAAAGGCATAGCACAATTTCTCTGCTTGATGTTTTCTGAAAAGTATCATGATCGCATGAGATTTTTCCTTCTTTCATCCTCTTGATGGCTGAGGCCCTGAGGGTCGTAATCAACATCGAGTGGAGTACCCAGCAAATCAGTTCCCTGGGTAACGCCACTCTGGGTGAAGTCAGCGCAGAGCTTTAGAAGGACGGTGCATCAGAATCATGTGACGTGCCAGCTGTCAGGGGGATGGCTCCCAAGGGATCCTGGGGGCCCACGAGCCAAACAAAGCCTTCTGTGACCTCCGGGTTCATCAGTACACTCCAGGAGGGCACAGTCCTGACCCAGAGCAACATGACACCAGAGAGGCACCTATGTTACTTCAATCCTGTGTCTTGGGCTCTTGTGGTTCATATCTTGCCGTTCTAGGAAGGGAAACGAGAGAAACCTCGGGGCTTGTGTGTCTCTAGGTTAACCACTTCTGATGGTGTAAATAAGCAAATCCTGGGGCTCCAGTGGTTTGTTGGAATATTAAGGCGCTGGAGGGCATTTGCTCTATAAGTACTCACTGAGTTTGGGGCCCCAGGGTGGCTCAGTCGGTTAAGAGTCTAACTTTGGCTCAGGTCATGATCTCACACGGTTCATGAGTTCAAGCCCTGCATCAGGCTTTGCGCTGACAGCTCAGAGCCTGGAGCCTGCTTCGGATTCTGTGTCTCCCTCTCTCTCTGCCTCTCCCCTGTTCATCTCTCTGTCTCTCTGTCTCTCTCTCTCTCAAAAATAAATTTAAAACATTAAAAACTAAAAAAAAAAAAAAAGATTCTGTCTCTCCCTCTGTCCCTCTCCCCTGTTCATGCTCTGTCTCTCAAAATGAATAAACATTACAAAATACACACTCCCTAGGCATCCGGGGGAGGACCAGCTCCACATGGGAGGCTGGGAGAGTCGGGAAACAGGAACCCAGCCCTCTGGGAATTTACAGTCAGAGGTTGGCTTTGGAAGAAGTACCACTGTGACTCATCTCATTCAAGGGTGGCCTTTCTGTCACCGATGCTGGGACACCTCAGTCCAAATGTCACCCTGCCCCAAGAGCCACGGCTCCTTAGTATCCTGGGATTAATGATCAGAAGGCGGGAACTGTCTGGTCAGAGAATCACAGGATAGTTTTTGGCCACGCGGCATGCCCCACATGAGAGTCAGATGGTACCCACTCGGCTTATGCCTGATCCTGAGACAGAAAGCTCTAGAGGGTCTGGCAAATGTCAGTATGTCAGTGTTTGCTCTTGTGTCCCCTCCCATTAATAGGGCCACCCACATAACACAGGCTGAGAGAGGAAAGGAACCCTCCTGGCTGTGTTTCATAGTTCATGGTTGACGGCATGGTGTCCTGGGTGCTAAGCACTCCAGGAGGCTTCCATGTGAACCGTCGGGGCTCTGACTTCTCACGTGACTGGCTGAAAAACAGCAGAGTCATTCCAAAGCAATTTATGGAATAAATAGAAGAAAGAGCGAGAGAGCAAGGGAACGAGGGGGTGAGAGACTGAGAGAGCGAGAGCGAAAGGCTTTACACAGATGTCCAGAAAGTCCAGTGCGTTCGGCCTTGAGGTTTAATTAGGTAGATCTGTCATCTCAACCCCAGATGCCTCAGAGGCGTGGTGGTCAGCCGGGCTGCGTGTCACAGTCCCCCAGGGAGCTGTCAGAACATACAGACGCCCAAGTCCTGCCACAGATGAATGAAATCCAAATCTCTGGGGGTGGCTCCCAGACATCAGTATTTATTAGTATTTCCATTGCTATAGAATCATCAGACAACTGGGGATCACTGAATTAGATTTCTGCGAGAGGATTCAGGGGGACCAGATTTTTAAAATCCCCTGCTTCGCTGACTATACTCCAATTCCATTTCAACATAAGAGCCCGGCATGATTAGTATCAGGCCTCAGTAACCTCGACTCGTTATTATTCTCCACACTTTGCGTTACCAGGAGAATACTGCTTATATGTATGCATAAACACATTTAAGTATATAGTCATGCATCTATGCAGAGAGATGTTTCTGGAAACAGAGTACATAATGGCTTCGTTTCTGTCAGGGATGTGTTCACCTCCTTTCATGACATGTACCCCAGAAAATTCATCCACGCCTTTATTCAGAGAACACAAGCCTGCTGGGAGTGGAGAAGAGCATACTCGTATCCAACGAGACAGCGTTGTATTGGGTGCTGACGGAGGTTTGGGCCAACATGATGGCTTAAGAGAAAGATCTAGAAGAGATGACTTTTCTGAGATTCCAGGGACGAGGTGTAGCTTGCCCAGCAGCTCAGAGTGGGAATGGAATAGCAAGATGGGTGTGGGACAGGCTCCGAGCAAGGAAAGAAAGAAATTCCTACATGGGCCTCTATCTTGCCCTCATCTATAATACTCCATTAAGAAACATGACAAAACAGGGTGTTATCATTCTGTCTCCTAACACAGGGGGTTCTGAACACTTCTTCACATAGATGAATGGGATAGAAGCATTATAGGAAATTTCGGTCTCATGGGGGGCTCTGATTGGACCCACATCACCACACTTTCCTTTCAGAATGGTTTTTCCCCCCAAGCAGACTGTTGAATCTGCTATAACTGAACGCAAGACAAACCCAGTGAGAGAAATTAAAGCACGTCATTATGTGTAAGTAGCTGAAGCCACACCTGAGACTTCAGACTGGCAATAACAGCCTATGGTTGTATATCACTTTGCCATTTATTAGCGTATTTGATCTTCATAAAAGCTTTGTGAGGTAGACGAGAGGAGACAGGCAATATTATTCCTGCTTTACATGACTCAAAGGGTCAAGTGATTGACCCAGAGTAAGGAAGTAATGAATTGCTCTAGAACCCACATCTTCCTACTCCTTATTTCATCTTTCTACATATTTCTTTCCCTCTGGCTGAACACCAATTTGTCACAAATGTCTCCATACCATACCATTTAGAAAGCAGAGAAAGCTAGTCCTAGAATAACTCAATTTGAGAATGTCTTAGTCCCCAGTTCAGTCTCTTAGCAACCACATATATTTAGTGATGGCTCCTTCTATGCCCATAAAGCATACCCAACATGCATTTGGTTTCATATGGATTCCTTGAACTGGACCACAATTTAACTACAGCTTTGGTCTAAAAATTCCAATGACTCTTTCATACTCAGAATCTTATTTTTCACCCTCTCTGCTGTGCATATGATGTATGAAATTCTGACACTTTCTCATTTAAAAAATAAATTTTTCTCAGGGCGCCTGGGTGGCTTAGTCAGTTAAGCATCTGATTCTTGATTTAGGCTCAGGTCATGATCTCATGGTTCGTGAGCTTGAGCTCCGTGTCAGGGTCTGCACAGAGCATGGAGCTTGCTTAAGATTCTCTCCCTCAGGGCACCTGGGTGGCTCAGTTGGTTAAGCATCTGACTCTTGATTTTGGCTCAGGTCATGATCTCACAGTTTGTGAGATCAAGACCCATGTCAGCCTCTGCACTTACAGCCTGGAGCCTGCTTGGGATTCTCTTTCTCCTTCTCTCTCTGCCCCTCCCCAAGTTATGCCCTCTCTCCCTCTCCCCCCCTCAAAATAAATAAATAAACTTAAAAAAATATTTTCTCTCTCTCTCTTCCCCTCTCCCCTGCTTGCATGCTCTCTCTCAAAATAAATACACATTAAAAAAAAAGATGATCTCTTTAAAAAAATAAATTTTAAGAGGATGATGCTAATGAAGGATATTTTTTCTTTTTTTTTTAAACGTTTTATTTATTTTTGATACAGAGAGAGACAAAGCATGAGAGGGGGAGGGGCAGAGAGAGAAGGAGACACAGAACCGGAAGCAGGCTCCAGGCTCTGAGCTAGCTGTCAGCACAGAGCCTGACGCGGGACTCGAACCCACAAACATGAGATCTGACCTGAGCCGAAGTCGGAGGCTTAACCAATTGAGCCACCCAGGCGCCCCGGATATTTTTTCTTAAAGGTGGTTTATGAATCAGCAAACTTAGGGGAATTTATAGAGGTACAATCTTTTGGGGAAACAATCTGACAAAGAATATCAAAACCCTAAAATACATCCTGTGTTTGACTTGTTAGTTGAATCTCCGGAATGTGTCCTAGGGAAAGCAAATCTAAACTGCACACCAAAATTCGTGCCTACAAGTCTTCATTGATGCCTTATTTTGGGATGGGTTGAGTTAATTTTTATACAGTCATAAAACAGAATGCCATGCTTTCATTAGAATAAATCTTTTAGTGGCAAAATGCTCATTTTACTACTTACAAGATCAAGTGGAATATGTGTTTGCATACTATGAACCCAGCTACGCGAAGCCCCATGGATGAGAGAGAAACACACCAAAATGTAAACAGTAGTTGTGTCGGGGAGGCACCATATTGGTAAATCTTCTTTCGCATGCATGTTTTTTCTGTTTTTCTCAAGTGTTCTGCTGTCAATGTGCACTATTCTTATCACGGGGAGAAAACAGGCTTTGAAGGACTGTGCTTCTGTGTTGAATGTAGCGTCTTCGCACGCATCTACTTTGAATAGCTCTGAGAATATGCTCCATGGAGTCAAGGGAGGAATAACAGAATCATTCTGGCACTGGCTTCTACCCCTGACTCCCCACAGCTGGTGGTCTGCACGCCAACCAGAGGAATGCTCTTAAGATATAAAAACCGATTCCACTCTTTCACTGGACGTCCTCCAGTGGTTTCCCGTCATGGTAAGGCAGTGTCTTTAGCAGAGCTGACAGCACCCTGTGGCATCCCCTGTCTCCTCCCTACCACCTGTGCCCCCCACCTCCATCTACTCCAGCCACACTGGCTTCCTTGCTGTCTCTTCAATAGGCTAGGAAAGCACCTGCTGCAGGAATGTCCCCTCTGCCTGGAAGGCTCTTCTCTCAAACAGCAGGATGGCTGCTCACTCCCCATCTGCACATCCTCCCCGAAGGTCTTAGGGAGCCTTCCTAACCATCCAGCTCAGATCTGTATACCCCACTTTCATCCTAGGTCTCCATCCTACGCTCCTGATCCCTTTCTGGATTCATTTTTCTTTTATCTGTAGGATCCATCATTTTTCAATACACGACACAGCCTACTTACTCCGCACAGGCCTCAGTCTGTAATTGCCGGGCCAAGAGACAGCTCTCCTGGCTCACCTGCACTGTGATAATGCAGACATCGCCTTTTGTGCCTGGTTTTCTTCTCCCCAAATATTTTTTTTTTGGCAGAGAAATGAGCACATTGTCTATATAGTCTCGCATTTGTCTATTTGTGCACTTATTACAACTGGCCGGGTAAAGGTACATAATATAGGTCATTGCATATGATTTAGATCTCTACTAATTCTATCTGAGTCACTGTCAAATATAGTTCCAAAACGACCCTAATATAAATACATAGTCAATGTCACTGAAATGTATATTTATATTCTTTTTGAATGGGTAGTATACGCATATGGTTCAGTAGTCCAAAGATAGAAAATATCCTTGTCATTTATATCCCTGTCTTCCAGTTATCAGGTGCCCCTCGCTAGTGGGAACTATTGTTAGCAGTTTCTTATGTATCCTTACAGAGACATTTTACCCCTACCAAAGTAAATTCATACATAATATATAGTTCCTTTTTTTTAACCCAAAAAGCAGCATACTCCACACACCATTCTCTCTACCTTGCTTTTATTCTTAGTTCATCTACATGATCATTCTGAATCAGTAGGTAAAGATTCTCCTTACTCTTTTGTAGTGGCATATCATTCCATTGTGTGTTTGTGTCAAAATTTCTTAAACTTATTTTGAAATGTTTTATTAAAAAATATTAACAATGTTTCTTTGTGTGTGTGTGTGTGTGTGTGTGTGTGTGAGAGAGAGAGAGAGAGAGAGAGAGAGAGAGAGAGAGAGAGAATGATCAGGGGAAGGACAGAGAGGGAGACACAGAATTTGAAGCAGGCTCCAGGCTCTGAGTCATCAGCACAGAGCCTGATGCAAGGCTTGAACCCATGAACCTCAAGATCATGACCTAAACCAAAGCTGGACGCTTAACCAACTGAGCCACCCAGGCACCCCTTAAATATTTTATGTTTAAGAAATCTCTACACTCAACATGGGGCTCAATCTTACAACCCCAAGATTAAGAGTCACATGCTGTACTTAGCCAGCCAGGAGCCCCTAAGGATTTTATTTTTAAGTAATTTCTACAGCCACCATGGGATTCCAACTTACAACCCCAAGGCCAAGCAAGAATCACATTTTTGACTGACTCAGTCAGCCAAGCGCCCCTTGCACATGTCAAAATTTACTTAGGCAGTCCTATACTGGTAGATATCTGGGTGTTGGCATTGTTTCCAACCTAATGGTATCATAGACAACACTTGTATGGAAGTCATTTTGCACATATACAGCTGTATCTGTAGAATACATTCCAAGAAGTAAATCAATGTGTCACGTTGTGCATTTAGAATACTGCTGCATATCCTACTTTTGGATATGAGCACACAGACTTTTTAAGATATCAACCTCTGGGGTGCCTGGCTGGCTCATTCAGTAGAGCACGTGAGTCTTGATCTTGAGGTTGTGAGTAAGAGCTCTACACTGGGTGTAGTGATTACTTACAACAACAACAAAAAAGATGTCATCCTCTGTAAATTAATGTGAGATTTCAATGTTATTCGAACCATAATACCCATAGTATCAGTTTTTGGAACTTTAAGTCCGCTTATGACACACCTTTGCTCCATATGACCAGTGGGTCCCCACCTTGCTCAGAGAAACAGCCCAAATCTTTATTTCCTCACAAAGACCTATTTGATTACTCCCTGTTACTTCTGACTTCATTTCCTTTTCTCTCTCTCTCACATGCTTTGCTCCAGGCACACAGGCCTCCTGTCTCAGGGCCT
The DNA here is from genome assembly GCF_006229205.1 of Suricata suricatta. Taxonomy (NCBI): domain Eukaryota; kingdom Metazoa; phylum Chordata; class Mammalia; order Carnivora; family Herpestidae; genus Suricata; species Suricata suricatta. Next base: position 9,691,751 of record NC_043717.1, read on the forward strand.
TTGCACATGTTACTTCTGCTTATCTGTGCACTTAGTTTTCTTACCTCAACTGCCGTTTTCTCAGTGAAGCCTGTTTTGATCACCTGGTTTTGTACTTCCTGCACTTCCTATCTTCCTTCCCTATCTTGTCTTTCGCCATCTCACTTATCACCCTTTGACATTGTAGGTATTTGACTGATTTTATTTGTCTTTCTCTCTCATGCAGCCAGAATGTAAGCACCATGTGGGCAGAAATTTTCCCTGTTCTGGTCACTGCTGTATCGCCAGTGCTTAGACCACTGTCTGGTGCTTAGTAGTTGCCCAGTCAACATTGATTGGGTTAAATAAGCACGTGGGAATAGCCAGAATGCTGGAGGGGGGGGGATGATTAATGGGTAAGGGGTTGGCTATTAGTTTTACTACATAGTAAAATATGTTATAACGCAAAAATAATTAAAACAGTTTGATTTCTGGACCAAGAATAACTTGAAAAGAACAGAACAGGGTTTGGAAACAGACCCAAATCCATATAAGAATTGGAAACACGATGACAGTCACATATGAAATCAAGACAAGAAAAGATGGATTATTCAAAAAATGAGTTTGCAATACCTGTCTAGTCACTTGGAGGAAATAAGATGAAACTTCTGTCTCCTCTTACACCAGAGAACCAAGATATACAGTAAACCCTTGGATTTAGAGTTACTTATTCTGCGAGTGTTCCGCAAGACGAGCAGGTATTTCTAATAAATTTTAACTTGATAAATGTGCGATGTCTTATAATACGAGTAGTACATGACACTGAACATCACATGATCACAACTGAGCCAATGGTTCTTGAAATTCGCTTTGACGAAAAAAGTGAGGCAGAGAAGGATAGATACCATATGTTTGCATTCATAGGTCTAACAGGAGAAACCTGGCAGGGGACCATGGGGAAAGGAAGGGGGAAAGAGCGCGGGGAAGAGTGAGGGACACAGATCAAGGGAGACTACTGGATACTGGAGACGAACCATGGACTGAAGGGGGAGGGGGGAGGGTCATGTGGGGGGCACTTGTGGGGAGAAGCACTGGGTGTTATATGGAAACAAATTTGACAATAAACTATTATAAAAAAAGAAATTTGCTTTGATATGCAAGTGCTTTGGATTACAAGCATGTTTCTGGAATGAATTATGCTCGGAAACTAATGTTTACTGTATATGGGGAAAAAATTCAACACTAAAATTTGGGGGGATTCATTTGCAATCATGGGGACAACCTTTCTATGCAGGACACAAGACTAAGAAGAGATGTAGGAAAAGATGAATAAATTTCAACAAAAACCAAAAAAGCTCCTGTAGGGAAAATTTGCATAAATAGAGTTAAAAGACAACACATACTAGTGAAAACTTTTCAAAATACAGGACTTATGACTAATTTCCCAAAGATGCAAAAGGCTCTTATAAATCAGTAAGAAAAAGATGAAGAACCTGACAGAAAAATGGGACCAGACATGAATAAGCAGTTCTCAGAACAAGAAATCCCAATGGCCAAAAAATAGTGACCAAAGGTTTACTTTCACTTATACTTTTAAAATGCAGATTAAAACATCAAGAAAATACTTTTTCTAAAAAATATCAGATCGGCAAAAATCCACCAATTTGTTAACAGCTATCCTGGCAAAGAAGACACCTACACATTCTCACCTACTTCTGGGAGAGACCAGTTTTGGGCCATCTCTTCGCAGAGCACTTTGGCTATCTCTCTGAAAATGAAAGCTGGACAATGCTCTATGACCCAGCAGGTCCACATGTAGGAACTTGTACTATGGAGGCAAGGGAAAAGGATCAAGGATGTACATTGTAGAATTATTTGCATTAAAAAATAAAAACTGTCCAATAATAAGGAAACACCAGTTAAATGAACTATTCTCCATCCATACAACGAAATACTCTATAGCCATTGAATAAATGAGTTGGGATCTTATATGTGATGATGTGATATAAGACACAGTAAATGCAAACAACACGTGTAGTATATTTCTATTTGTGATAGAATGGACATGTGTATATATTATTGTATATGTAGAAACAGCATTCTGGAAAGATCTATAATGTAGCAGGTAGTGGGAGTTAGGTCTGTTGGGGGGAGACAAAACTTTGCCTCTCATTTTGTAGCTCCTTTCTGGTCCTCATTTCTCACAATGTGCATGTGTCACATATAGTTCTAACAATAAAACATACACACACAGACACACACACACAAGTTAAATTAGACTCCAAAAATTGTCCTAATTCTAAGGACTGAGGTTCAGGGCACCTGGGTGGCTCAGTCGGTTAAATGTCCGACTTTGGCTCAGGTCACCATCTCACGATTCTGTGGGGGTTTGAGCCCCACATTGGGCTTTGTGCTGACAGTGTAGAGCCTGCTTGGGATTGATAGTCTCTCTCTCTCTCCCCGTCTCCCCCATCGCTCTCTCTCAAGCAAATAAACTTTTAAAAAATCTGAAGAAAAAAAATCTCTAATCACTGAGGTTCAACTATGGAAGGTAGTTCACTCCTCATACATATTATCTTTATTAGCAATAACAAAAAGAGCTTTCCAGAGGCTGGGAGCTGGAATCTAAAGAGAATGTGTGAAATAAAGACCTGACTTAAGTCCATGAGATCAAAAGACATTTTCATCTCCCAATTAAAGGAACATTCCCACTTTCCAATTCAAAGACATGAGCGATTCGCCCCAAGCAAACTGTAGCCTCGGAGAGCTCGGTTTGCATTCCCAATCTCTAACTACAAGATGACCCAGGAAACGTTAGGGAGTCCCTCTCCAACCGTTAAGTTACTAAGTTGTATATAAAGCAAATCCCCAAAAAACGGCTTAAAGGAGATAGAGGTTTTTCTTCCCTCAGACGCAAGGTAATGCCAGCGTTGTGCACTTCCTGGAAATGGCGAGATAAGAAATTTGTGTTTAAACGGCTAAATGAGCGTGTGGCAACACGTGACACAGCTCTAGAGAACTAACACAGAGGGCGATGGAGCCCGTTTCCCCTAGATCAGGCGTCGGCCAACTATGGCCTGGCCACCAATCAGACCCAGCCCACTGCCTGGTTCTGTAAATAAAAGGCTTTATTGGCACAAAGCCATGCCTACTTTTTACAATGTATTGTCTTTGAGTCGATGTCTGCTCGTGTGCCACCACGCTGAAGCTGAGTAGTTGCAATGCCTAAAATCGTCACTATCTGGTTCTTTACAGAAAAAAGGTTGCTGATCCCCGTTCTAGAAGACATCGAGATGACCAGATGAGAAAAGCAGTTTACATGGATGGTAACCCCCTCAAAGCACCGGGGACGTGGGGGAGGTGAGACAGGGAAGGAAGGCAGCCAATAGAGTGTGGTGTCGAACAGGGCATCACTGTAGGTGACAGAGACTGCATCCTACCAGAAAGTTCTGGGAAGCAGCATAGAACGTGCCCCTCAGTTATCTATGTGATGTAGGCAAGGGAGCTAGCTGGGAATTTATCAACCCCCATCAGTCACTGGTTGTGTGCATTTGCTTCCATAGTTTGGAGAAAGCCCTTGGGAAAAAAGATGTTCATGTGGGCGGTCACGAGTCAGCCTTAAGTGTGTGTCCTGGCGGGCAGAGATGACGCAAGAGCGGGTCTGCTGCAAGAGGGAAAAGGACACGCATACGAGGCCAGTTTCGGCCCAGGCCCCCAGCCCACTAACCGGCTCTCCCCACGGAAACAATGACGCATCTAATTGGTGAATTTGGAAGAAGGAGGTGAGTATGCTTGGCTCGGGGTTTTTGAGTTGTTTCTCTTCCAGATTTGTCTGCCCACAGGAGGGGTCCACCCTGGTTCGCTCTCCATTATGAGAGAAGCTTACGGGGTGGGTGGGCACCAATCCAGAAATAGCAGAGCCCACTCTTCAGTTCAAGTTGATGAGAATATATTGGGAAGTCTGTCGGCCCCTGGATGTAAGGCCACATTCTTCAACCATCTCACCGGTAACAACGCTGATTATTTCTATCTCCATTTGTTAGACTCCCAAATTTATTTTTCAGTTGGTCTTAAACTTGGGTAGAAGGAGGGTTATAATTTATTAGGCTCTTAAACCCCACAGATGATTATTATTTCTATGGACTGTCTTACTGAGGTTCTTAACATAATCTAATGCGTTACTGTGAAAATCTCAACACCCAATTTGTGGAATGGGTCTTGTGGTTATATTTGGTCAGTATATTTGTTTCCTTCCATGAAACAGGTCTAAGAACAGAGGACGGAATGTTGTACCAGAAATCTGCTTTCCGAACTAGTTCACAGAACCGTTTGACTAGAAAGATGACAGAAAAGTGTTATGTATTGGAAAATGCTCATGATAGATTCAGACTCTTCTCCTCATAACTTGAACAACAATGGACTTTTGTGACCTGAAGAGACACACTGTCTTCTAGAACAGAAATAACAGATGTGCACATCCACCACGGAGAAGGGACTTGCACAAGGAATGCCATTTACCCCAGAGAAAGCGGAAGGAGCCACAGACAAGAGAACAGTAGGGCCTTTTATGGGCTCTTTTTAGAAACTTGATTCTTTATACCCCTTTGCTTTTCACTTCATGCATGGTTATAATGAGATTCTCCGCCACTTGTATCTGTTTGGTAACAACTTCTATTTCTACTGCATATTTTTTTTAAAGGCTTGAAACATTTGATGAACTGCTCTCCACAGAAAACAGAAAGAAAAATGATACATGCAGAGAAATAGAGAAGTCAGACAAAATGAGTTATTATACATGTGATCACAGCGGGCAGAGGATATGAGTCAATAATGGGAGAAAATTACCATGGCCGTCCTCCATCTTTTTTTTTTTTTTTACATTTATTATTGAGAGACAAAGCACGAGTGGGGGAGGGGTAGAGATAGAAGGAGACACAAAATCCGAAGCAACCTCCAGGCTCTGAGCTAGCTGTCAACACAGAGCCTGATGAGGGGCCTGAACCTGTGAACCACGAGATCATGACCTGAAACGAAGTTGGTCAACTGACTGAGCCTCCCAGGCACCCCAGCCATCCTCCATCTTGAATAGCCTAGATCCTGGCTGGCCTGACCTGGGGCTTTCTCACAGTATGGCTGGTGGCCACATGTATCAAAGAGGATTATGTGCAGCTGTCGTAAAGAAAGATTCTAAATCACAGTAGTTTACGAAGATGGAAATTTGCTTCTCTCATGTAAAAGTCAGGGCAGGGCAGTCCGGAGCTGGTGGGGCTGTGGTGCTTACTAAAGTCCTCAAGGATCCAGGCTCCTTTCATCTCACTGCTCCCCAACCCCCAGGGCGTGACCTTCCATCCATGGTGTAGGCTAATCAGGATTCTAGCCACCACATCAGAATTCTGGGCAGCAGGAGAGGAAAGGGAGGAAGAAGAAAAACCCACCATGGTAGGTGCCTGCTCTCTTTTAAAGTAGGCCCCTGGTAGCTGCCATGGGACCCTTTTGTTCACACCTCATCAGCTGGAACATAGCCAATTGCCATACCTAACTGCAAGGGAGGCTGGGAAATGTGGTCTTTCCATAGGTCCAGCTAAAAATCAGGGTTTCTATTACTATGGAAAAAGGGACAATGGATGTTGGGAGACCACCGAGAGTCTTTGCTGCAGTGAGCTGGAAATTGATCACTAGGATGTGTCCTCCATGTGCTGTTCCCAAATGCTGGTCCTTAGAACCAGTGCCAACCCCAACATTTACTTGGCTTTGTTGAAACGTAGTCAGGGGCACCTGGACGGCTCAGTCAATTAGGCACCAGACTTGATTTCAGCTCAGGTCACGATCTTAGCATCGTGAGATGGAGCCCTGCGTCGAGCTCTGTGATGGGTGTACAGCCTGCCGGAGATGACCTCCTTCCTTCTCCCTCTGCCCCTCCCCCACTCTTGCACATGTGCTTGTGCACTCTCTAAATAAATAAATAAGTAAGTAAATAAATAAATAAATAAATAAAAGGTTTCCAAAAAAGTGTAGACAAATTTGTGCAATGTGGTTGATCCTTTAATAGTTATTTTTAAAGCTTATTTATTTTGTAAGAGAGAGAGAGAGCACGAGCAGGGTAGGGGCAGAGAGGGAGAGAGAGAATCCCAAGGTGACTCTGTACTGCCAGCATGGAACCCAACTTGGGGCTCGAACTCACAAACCATGAGATCATGACCTGAGCCAAAATCGAGTTGGATGCTTAACCAAGTCACCCAGGTGCCCTGATAGTTATTTTTTAAGGGAGATAAAGAGAACACCTGTGGGGCTTCCTAAAACACTGTCCACCTCTGCCACCCTCAGACATGGGGCACACTTGGGCCTGGCTGCCCGAGGCCCCTTTGCCACAGACAGAGGGGCCATGTTTTTTCTAGGGTCTTGCTCCTGCCATGGGATTCCACCCAGGAGGTGAGACACAACCTCCTCTGGGATCCCTAGGTCGGGTCTGTATTAATTAGAAAGCTTTTGGCTGCATGTCAAGTGGCTTAAAAATATGGATTGAATCATCTCATGTGACAAGAAGGTTGGAAGTAGACAGGCTATTTCTTTGCTGTTCTTTTGGCTTCCTGCTCTTAGTCATAAAATATTTGCTTGGCACTAAGTATCACATTCTCCCATGACTGCATCCAAAGCAGGGAGGAGTGGTCCTTTGCTCTGTTTCAAGGAGAAAGAATCTTTCTAGAACTCTTCTCCTTAACAACTCATTGGGCAGAACTGGGTGACATGGCACCCCTAAACCGCGCCCTGGCAAAGGACAGGGTCACCGCAGCTGGATCAGAACGATCACGATTCACTCCCTGGAACTCAACACCTTGTACCTCAATATCTGAACAGCATCGGGGTTCAGGACAACTCGTGGTGTCTGTCACAGCTTCTTTCAGTCCTCGCTGGCCTCCCACTTTTCTGGGGGAGGGGTTACAAAACCCAAAACCTATCTGCTTGTGTAACTGTCCCTCTGGCAACTGCCCCTCCTGGTGGGAATGGCTGAGAGAGGGTGACAACGCATTATTGACACTGATCTCCTATTCTCCAATATCTATGATATTTGCACATACGAGTTCCACTTATACCTCCTGAGCACGAGGCCGCTGGAACCCCAAAGCCCAAAGTAGCTCTTATTTTCTCTATTTCTGGATCTCCTCTCTTCCCAGGTAATGAATGGCGGAGCAGGGGTGGGATTGCAGAGGAGAACACTTTCTTCCACATTCGCCTATGTCACCAGGTAGACAGCAGCTCCTGGAGGGCAGAAGCTTGCGTTGGTATCCCCAGCCCCCCACAGCCCCCAGACAGTGAGCGCTCACGTAGTACAGATGGAAAAAATAAAAGAGCTCTCCCAGCGGCAGGAACGGAAGCTGTCAAATACGTCAGCTGGCTCTGACACTAAGTTTTGCACTCATAAGTCAAAAGAGATGACATTTCAGCACTCCAAAGTTTCTGATTTTTCCTGAAAGGGAATATCCAGATCAGGAAGATGAGGCAAACTAGCTGAAGCCGAGCTAATTAGAATGACTTGAGTCACCACAGGACTGATAAATCCTATTGGTTTCGCAGAAAGGGTATGGAAGGAAATTGCAAAAGTTGAAACGTGTTCACGATGGGAGGGACTGTCTCCGGTGCTATTATCCCACCAGAAAAATGGGAGAGAATCCTTTGAAATCATGCAGATGGTATAGTCTGAGGAAGAGCACCTAGAGAGTTCAAGCTTACCTACGAAGAGCTTTCTTAACACAGAGGACTGGGAAGCTATGGTCTACATCTGGTAGACACTTAGAAGAAGCACTGAGGTGGCCAAAATCAGAGTTGTAGAGATATAGCGTAAAATCTCCTTCTCACTGTAGGCAAGACCTTCTTTGTATTTCTCCTTCTTTCTTTCCTTCCTTACAGGTACAGTTGACACGTTACATTAATTTCACGTGTACAACACAGTGATTCGGCAACTCTATATGTTACGCTGTGCTCACCACAAGTGTGGCCACCACCTGTCACCATGCAACGCTACTATGCTACCACTGACTGTATTCCCTATGCTGTGCTTATCCCTGTGACTTATTCATTCTGCAACTGGAAGCCTGTATCTCCCACTCCCCTTTGCCCATTCTGCCCATCTCCCCACCCGACTCTCCCCACCTGGCATGTCAGTTCCTGCTCCGTATTTATGGGTCTAATTCTGCTTTGGGTTTATTCATTTGTTTTGGTTTTTAGATTCCACACATAAGTGAAGTCATGTGGTATTTGTCTTTCTCTGACTTATTTCACTCAGCATAATGCCCTCTGGGCTCATCCATTTCGTATGATCTTCTTTGTGTTTCTCAGCCTTAACGAATTATTTTAAAATGTTTATTTTTCAGAGAAAGAGAGACAGAGTGCAAGTGAGAGAGGGGCAGAGAGAGAGGGAGACACAGAATCACAAGCAGGCTCCAGGCTCTGAGCTGTCAGCACAGAGCCCGACATGGGGCTTGAACCCATAAACTGTGAGATCATGACCTGAGCCGAAGCCAGAGGCGTAACTGACTGAGCCACCCAGGTGCCCCTCTGAGTCTTTTTAATAACAGCTTTATTGAGACATAATTCACTTCCCATACAGTTTACCCATCTAAAATGTATAATTTGGGGCACGTGGGTGGCTCCGTCAGTTAAACATCTGGCTCTGGCTCAGGTCATGATCTCATGGTGGTGCAGAGCCTGCCTGGGATTCACTCTCCCTCTCTCTCTCTCTGTCCCTTCCCCATTTGTGCTATCTCTTTAAATAAAGAAATAAACAAAAAAATAAAATAAATAAATAAATAAAATGTGCAGTTTAGTGATTTTTTAGCATATTCATAGAGCTGTGTAACCACCGCCACAATCAGTGTTTGAACATTTTCTTCTCCTCAGTCTCCTCAGCCCCTGGCAACCACCAATCAATCCACTTTCTGTGTCTACAGATTTCTGTCTCTGGACAGTTCATATAGACGGAATTACCCAATATTTAGATACTGTATGTGGCCATGAACTTCATCATCCTCATAAATAGCATTGCTACAGTTAAACAGACTGGAGAAGCCATGTTTGTCATTAAATGAGCATAACAGCATAAACAGGCCATTGTCCAGGCATATATAGAAAAAGAGTTGGAATGATCATTGATTCCCTTATTTGAAAATTATTACTAATATGGGAAGGCCATATTTTTGACTTACAGTATTATTAGTGTTGTTTTCATAAAAAATGTTGTTCCTGGGGGCGCCTGGGTGGCTCAGTCAGTTGAGTGTCTGACTTTGGCTCAGGTCATGATCTCACGGTTTGTGAGATCAAGCCACACGTCAGGCTCTGCACTGACAGTGTGGACCCTGCTTGGGATTCTGTCTCTCTCCCTCTCTCTCTGACCCTCCCCACCTCTCTCTTGCACTCCTGCAGGCTCTTTCTGTCTCAAATAAGTAAACTTAAAAAAAAAAAAAAACTTAAAGAGAAATTTGGTAACAGATGTCGGAGAGTACTTGAGCCAGAATCACGTTTCGCATACGGACCCCACGCAGAGACAGCAGAGGGACCCGCAGAGGTGAGATCATATCCTTTCCCCCTTTCAAAACATCTGCTTGCTTCTTGCTGTTCATGGTACGAATCTACACTCATTTCCACCAGTGCCGACCGCAAACCAGTACTGTCCAATAGGACTTCGTGGGATGATGGAAATGTTCCATTCCATGCCATCCCTGTGGCTGCTGGGCACATGAAGTGTTGTCAGTGTGACCAAAGAACTGCATTTTAAAGTAATTTCCATTCAAGTGCCACATGTGGCTAGTAGCTACTGCACTGGACGTTGTGGATGTTGAGCATTTCCACCATTGAAAACATGGGTATTAGATAGCATTGTTCCCTCAGGAACCACCCCTGAGACAGAGTTTAGAATTTACTTGGGAAGGGTCGGGGAGGGGGAAGATGAGACAGGAAAGGAAAGGAGCCAGAAAAGAACATGGCTGCACTGTGAGCACCTAGAGCCCAGGGACGCAGGGAACTCTGGGAAACCGTGTAGCGCACACAATGATGAAATCAGAATTGCCCCTCCTCAAGAGGTACAGGCCTTGGTGTATTTCTCCACCGATTCCCATCAGTCATTGACCGATGGTGGCTCTCAGGGGGTGGTCATCCTTGAGCACTTCCACCCACTCAGAGCATGGCCCAAGAAGGCTCGGTGGCCCCAGTGACGCCTCACGTCAAGTCATGAGGGCGGTGGTTGGGTCAGCGGGGCACGATGCCGGGGGCGCCTGCAGTGCCTGCCCCTCCCACTCCTCACACCCAGTCTGCTCTCCAGATAGGACCATAATGTACCATGCCTATCCTTAGAGACGTGCTTGCACGTATAAATATAAAAACACACAAAACCTGTAAATACGTGTCTATTTCTGAGTTTTCCGTTTATACAAATGGGATCGTCCCCTCCACAGTCTCTCACACTTTACCTTTTACACTAAATAGTTTACCCTGGAGCCATTCTGCTGTAGTTGTTTCTTTAATTTCCTCTGCTTGGCTGTCTTTATCACGAAGAAGTTCAGACGCAAAGAGAAAAAGCTGCACCCGCTTGGCTGAAAGCGTGCAGAGAGATTTGTGTTTAGCTTATGGGTTTAAAAGGCAAGCTGTTTGTCGAGACTGCAGAGTTTGGTTCAAGGCATTGCAGGATGGTGTGATTTTCCTGTTAAAAACAAATGGGAATTTTCTTGGTGATAAACTCAGGCAGTGTGTGGGCTGATTAGACAATAGAGTCTGCAATCAATAGATTAACCTCCTAGGATGATTGCAGCAGAGGAAGGCAGCTGTCTCCGGGGCAGGGCGGTGGGAACCTGCCCTGCACAGAAGCTTCGAGAGCCCAGGGTTCAGGCCCCAGCTCTGCCATTGACCTGCTGCGTCACTGCGTGGCAGCCTCTTGACCTCTGAGGGCATCTGCTTTCTTGTCTATTTAATAAGAACGGTAACGCCGACGATGCCCTCTCTCCATGGGTTTGACGTATGGACTCACCAGGGGTTGCAATCCCGAAGGCCCTCCGGGGCTCGCAGGCCAGGCCAGCGAGGCTGCCAGAACAGGCGGCACTGGGGACTCTAGCTACCAGGGGGATAAATCACACACTGCCCGTGCCCCAGGTTGAAATCTTTAAACCTCATCTTGGCCAAAACAAAGCAGATCTGTGGGCTGCGTGGAGCCCTTCGGCAAGAGTGTGCATCCTACAAATTGGACTCATCCTTTCTGCAGGAAGGGGACGGCACTACTGTGACCATTTACTAAGCCACATTTCTAGTGACTCTTTCAGAAACCGTCCCCACCCCAGCAGGGCCCTCGCTGCACCAGTCAGGAGAAGGTAGACTGGGCTGTGGGGACAACTCTAAAAGGTAAGTCGCTTTGAACAGCAAAGGTTTATTTCTTGTTCCCTTGTGACACAATACTGCCAGGTGGACAGCTGGACACTGACCGCGGCATCCTCATCGCGCAGCCTGATGGAACTTTCCAGCCGGGGCCTCACACTACCCACACGCAGGCACTGCTGGGCCTGGGAAGAGGACCGGAAGTTCGCACACAGACTTCCGCTTGCCTCTCATTGGCTAGAACTGGTCATGTGGCCCAGGGGTACCCTGAAGCATAGGCCTATGGCGTCTGAAAGGGCGACTGGAACCATGTGTGCACGACGCTCCTTCAGACATCCAGCCAAATGTGTGCCTTCCTTCCTTTGGTTTCTACTCTTTATTGGATAAAGCTATTCCTCATCGGGGGCTAAGTTCTTCATTCACAGCTTTGCAAACATGAAGAGTGACATCCTTGGGAGTCTCCAGGACATTTCTTCTGTGCCATGGCACTCGATGCCTGAGCTCCTCATAGCCAGAGCAGTGCCAGAGTGGTGAGACTGTCCTTTTTCCAGCTTCTGCGACAACCAGAGCTCCTGAATTTGAGGTCCACTCTCTGGCAGGTGTTTTTTTCTTCAGACTTTATTTTTTGTAGAGCAGTTTTAGGTTTACAGTCACATTGAGAGAAAGTTACAGAGAGATTTCCCATCCTCTGCCACCACACGTGCACACCCTCTCCCTCGTCAGTGCCACTCACTACAGTGGTACGTTGTTTGTTTGTTTATTTATTTTTAGAGAGAAGAGAGAATGCGAGCAGGAATAGGGCAGAGAGAGAGAGAGAATCCCAAGCAGGGTCCTCACGGTCAGTGTGCAGAGCCAGAGGTGGGGATCAAACCCACAAAACTGCGAGATCATGATCTGGGCAGAAACTATGAGTAAGATGCTTAACTGACTGAGCCACCCAGGCGCCCCATGTTTTTTGTTTGTTTTCTTATTTTAGAGACAGAAAGAGAGAGTGTGTGAGCAGAGGACATGGACAGAGTGGCAGAGAGAGACAGAGAGAGTATCTCAAGGACTCTGTGATCCCAGGACTCTGGGATCATGACCTGAACTGGAATCGAGAGTCAGACACTCGTCCGACTAAGCCATCCAGGCGCCGAGAGAGAGAGAGAGAGAGAGAGAGAGAGAGAGAGAGAGAGAGAGAGAGAGAGAGAATCTTAAGCAGGCTCCATGCTGAGTGTGCCTGACATGGGGCTCGATCCAATGATGGGTACACGTCATTACACATCTGTCCAAACCCGTCAGATATACACCACAAAGAGTGAATCTTAAGGTAAACTACGGACATAGTGTGATGATGTCTCTGTGTAGGTTCATCTTTTATAAAAAACATACCACTGGGGGTGCCTGGGGCGGGTACAGAGAGAGGGTCTCAAGCAGGCTCCATGCTCAGCACAGAGCCCCACATGGGGTTTGATCCCAGGACCCTGGGATCATGACCTGAGCCGAAATCAAGAGTCAGACGCTCGACCGAATGAACCACCCAGGTGCCCCCAGAGTGTCATATAGTTGGAATCACACAGTATGTACCTTTTCACATTGGCTCCTTTCACGTAGTAATATACATTTAAGGTTCTTCCATGTCTTTTCATGGCTCGATAGCACAGTGTTGTTGTTGTTTTCCAGCACTGAATAATATTCCATTGTCTGGATGGACCACAGTTTATTTATCCATTCACCAACTGGAGGACATCTCGGTGGCTTCCAAGTTTTGACAATTATGAATAAAGCTGTCAAAAACATCCATGTACAGGTTTTTGTGTGGACATAAGTTTTCAACTCCCTTGGGCAAATACCAAGAAATATGATGGTGGGATCAGATGGTAAGAGTATGTTTAATTTAGTAAGAAGCTGCCAAACTGTGTTTCAAGGTGGCTGGACAGTTCTGCGCTCCCACCAGCAAATGCAGGAGAGTTTATGTTGCTCCAAGTCCTTGCCAACGTCTAGCGTTGCTGGTGTTCTGGATTTTGGCCATTCTCTAATAAGAGACGTATAGTGCTACCTCATTACTGCTTTAATTTGCATTTCCCTGAAAATACATGATGCGGTGCATCTTTTCATATGATTATTTGTCATCTCTGTGTATCTTTTTAGTTGGGGATTTTTGCATCTATGCTCATGAAGATATTGGGCTGTGGTTTTCTTTTCTAAAAAAATTTTTAATGCTTAGTTTTGAGAGAGAGAGAGAGAGAGAGAGTGTGTGAGCAAGTGAGGGACAGAGAGGGAAACACAGAATCCGAAGCAGGCTCCAGGCTCTGAGCCATCAGCACAGAGCCCAACATGGGGCTTGAACTCACAAACTATGAGATCATGACCTGAGCCGAAGTCAGATGCTTGACAGATTGAGCCACCCAGGCGCCCCTGTGGCTTTCTTTCCTTGTAGTGCCTTTGTCTAGTTTTGGTATTAGGGTAATGCCAGTCTCGTAGGATGAGTGAGGAAATATTCCCACTGCTTCTATCCTTTGAAAGAGACTGTAAAGACTTGGTATAATTTCTTCCTTAAATGTTTGGTAGAATATACCAGTGAACCTCTCCGGGCCTGGTGCTTTCTGTTTTGGAAGATTATAATTACTGATTCAACTTCTTTAATAGATATAGGCCTATTCAGATAATCTATTTGTTCTTGTTTGAGTTTTGGAAGATTGTATCATTTAAGGAATTGATCCACTGCGTCTAGATTATCAGATTTGTGGGCAGAGAGTTGTTCGGGGTATTCCTTTATTAGCTTTTTAATCTCCATGGGATCTGTAGTGAATATCATTTCTGAAATTAGTAATTTGTGCTTCACTTTTTCATTGTTCCCATTTTAACCTCCTACTCTTTTTCTACCTTTTGTAGTTTTAACTAAGCATTTTATAGGTCTCCATTTACTCTTTCTTAGCATATCAGTTATGCTTTTTTTTTTACTTTTTATAGTCTGCAATTATACATTTATGACAAATCCAAGTCCACTATCAAATATACCGCACAAGGTGGTGTGAGTACCTTAAAACAATGAAGTAATGCTAACTCCTCCCTTTTACCTTTTCTCACATTGCTATCATTCATTTCACTTGTACATAGGCATATACACTCATAAGATATATACACAAGTATACATAATCGAATACATTGTTGCTATTATCTTGAGCAAGTCTGTTATCTATTAGATGAATTAAGAATAAGAAAAATAAGAAATAAAAGTAAAAAATAAAAAGGTAAAATAATCTTATACCATAGACAAAAATTAACTAAAAAATGTATTAGGGGCTCCTGGGTGGCTCCATTGATTGAGCATCCAACTTTGGCTCAGGTCACGATCGCATGGTTCATGGGTTCTAGCCCCGCATCGGGCTCTGTGCTGACAGCTCAGAGCCTGGAGCCTGCTTCAGATTCTGTGTCTCCCTCTCTTTCTTCCCCTCCCCTACTTGGGTGCGTGCTCACTCGCTCGCGCTCTCTCTCTCTCTCTCTCTCAAAAATAAATAAACATTAAAAATGTTGGGTACACCTGGGTGGCTCAGTCAGTTGAGTGACTGACTTCAGCTCAGGTCATGATTTAGTGGTCAGTGAATTCGAGCCCTTTGTTGGGCTCTGTGCTGATGGGTCAGAGCCGGGGGCCTGCTTCAGATTCTGTCTCCCTCTTTCTCTCTGCCACTCCCTCGGTTGCACTTTCTCTCTCAAAAGTAAAATAAATATTAAAAAAAAATTTTTTACATGTACTAAGGATGTAAGGCCTGAAACCACAAAACCCCTAGAAGAAAAACATAAGGAGTAAGCTCCTTGATATCAGCCTTGGTGAGGAGTTTTTAGATTTGACACCAAAAGTAAAGACAACAACACTAAAAATCAACAAATGTGACTACATACAACGAAAAGGCTGCTTACAGCAAAGAAAGCCACCAATAAAATGAAAAGACAACCTACAAGATGAGAGAAAATATTTGCAAATCATGTATCTGATGAAGGGTTAATATCCAAAATACATAAAGGACTCCTACAGCCCAACAGAAGAAAACCCGATCTGATTAAAAATGAGGAGAAACTCTAAAGAGACATTTTTCCAAAGAAGACAAACAAGTGACCAACAGGTACATGAAAAAGATGCTCAGGGCGCCTGGGTGGCTCAGTCGGTTAAGCGTCCAGTTTCAGCTCAGGTCATGATCTCACAGTTTGTGGGTTTGAGCCCCGCATCGAGCTCTGTGCTGACAGATAGCTCAGAGCCTGGAGGCTGCTTCAGATTCTGTATCTCCCTCTCTCTATCTGACCCTCCCCTGTTCATGCTGTCTCTCTCTGTCTCTCAAAAATAAATTAAAAACATTAAAAAAGTTTTAATTAAAAAAAAAAAAAGAAAAAGATGCTCAACATCACTCATCACCAGGGAAATGCAAATCAAAACCACAATGAGAGAGCATCTCACATCTTTTAGAACGGCTTTTATCAAAACAATCAATAACACTCGTTGGTGAGGATGTGGAGAGACAGGAGCCCTTGTGGACTGGTGCTGGGAATGCAGACTGGTACAGCCAGTCTGGAAAACCATTGGGTGGTACCTCAAAAAATTCAAAACAGAATTACCATATAATCCGGCAATCCCACTTCTGGGGACATATCCGAAGGAAATGAACTCCCTCCATTGAAGAGGTACCTGTACACTAATAATGTTCATTGCAGCATAATTCGTGATAGGCAGAATGTAGGAACAACCTCTGTGCCCACTGCCAGAAGGACACACAACGGAATACTATTCAGCCAAAAAGAAGGAAATCCTGCCATATGCGTCACGGGGGATAAAGCCTGAGGGCGTTATGCTAAGTGAAATAAGTCAGACAGGGAAAGACAAATACCACATGAGCCCACTTATATGTGGAATTAAAAACACCCTGAAACCCCTATCAACTCATAGATACAGAGAACAGATTGGCGACTGCAAGAAGCAGGGGCTTGGGGGGGGGGGGGGGTGAAATGGGTGAAGGGGTCAAAAGGTACAAATCCCAGTTATAAAATAACTAAGTCCTGAGGATGTGACATATAGCATGGTGACTATAGGTAACAATATGGTATCGTGAATTTGAAAGTTGTTAAGAGAATACATTTTTTTAATGTTTTATTTATTTTTGATACAGAGAGAGACAGAGCATGAGAGGGGCAGGGGCAGAGAGAGAAGGAGACACAGAA
>NC_043717.1:9708353-9728874 GCF_006229205.1 Suricata suricatta
CGGAAGCAGGCTCCAGGCTCTGAGCTAGCTGTCAGCACAGAGCCTGACACGGGGCTCGAACCCACAAACGTGAGATCTGACCTGAGCCGAAGTCGGAGGCTTAACCGACTGAGCCACCCAGGCACCCCCGAGAATACATGTTTTTAAAAAATATTTATTTATTCAAGTATTTGCTATACCCCACATGGGGCTTGAAGTCATGACCCCAAGATCAAGAGTTGCATGCTCTGCCGACTGAGCCCACCAGGCTCAGGAAAAAAACTCTGTTAACTATGTGTGGTGATGAAATGTCAGACTCCACTTACAATGGTGATCATTTTGCCACATACATATATGTATAGACATATAATTATCATGCTTTATGCCTAAAACTAATACAATGTCATATGTCAATTGTATCTCAATATCAAAATTTTGTTAACTTAAAAAAGTTAAAGGAAAAAGGAAAAGTAAGACCTTTGTTGGACTTCAGATTCCAGAAGAGGTGGCCAGATAGGTTAATAAAAAGCTACACTGGTGAATCACTATATTATACACTAACATAGCACTGTATTTAACTACGCTGGACTTAAAATGAAAGGATACACTGTTAAATGACGGCTTTTATTTTCTGCTTTATAAGGGGGTGACATTTTCAAAGGATCACACTTCCGAATTGTTTCTCAGCGCATGGTTAGGCCTCATCCCCTTTGGCCTCAACGTGTCGCGTGTGACTCGTTAGCAGAGCAAATGTATCGCTTATCCACACCCGTCGTGGCGGTTTGGTGGGACGTCTCTGCAGCATTTCCCAGAGAACCTGACTTGTAACTTGGCAAAAATGAATGTACTCAGACATTCTGAATTTTGCCTTGAGGCAGACAAACTTTGAAGTCACTCTTGGACTAATATATATACATATTTTAAAGCAAGAAGTAGGAATGAAAAAGCGTAACCTAATTCTCTTTCCTATAGAGATTCTATGTTATTTAAAATCTATTTTTACACCCGTTAGAATCCTGCTTTTTGGCCAAGTACTTGTCCTGCACGTCCGACCTTGCAGAGGCCGGAGCAGATCGAAGCATACTAATGAAGAAAATTCCAGTAGTTGCAAAGCCTGCTCGCTCCTCGCTCCCCGTTTTCCCATGACCACCTCCATCAAGCAGCCCCACCACGGATTCCGTGTCTCCCTCTCTCTCTGCCCTTCCCCCACTCATGCTTTCTTTCTCTTTCTCCAAAATGAAAAATGTTAAAAAACTTTTTTAAAAAAAGTTCCAGAGTGAGCCATCTTATCAAGATATGTTAAGAAAATGTTCAAAAACAACAAATTGCCAGTCACTTTTGAATTTGTTCAAGAAGGAAATAAACCGCTTAACCTATCCATACTATCTGGAACAAGGACATTGCATTAAAATAACCAAACTTTAGTTAAAAACACTAAACAGATAGATAGTTTGGGGCGCCTGGCTGGCTCAGTCAATAGAGGATGTGGCTTTTGATCTTGGGGTCGTGAGTCTGAGCCCCATGTTGGGAGTAGAGATTATAAATAAATAAATAACCAAACTTTGAAGTGAAACAAAACATACCATGTCTTTATTTTACTTTGACTGATTTCTTCTTTGATGCTCTTCCTTTCCCAATGTGAATCCAAGTTTCTGACTTGTATCATTTTCCTTCTCCCCGAACTTGTTATCATTTCCTGCAAGGCAACACATTTCCTCAATTTTTAAAAATTTATTTTTTTAATGTTTATTTATTTTTTAGAGAGACAGAGAGAGACAGGGGAAGGGCACAGACAGAGGGAGACAGAATCTGAAGCAGGCTCCAGGCTCTGAGCTGTCAGCACAGAGCCTGACACTGGGCTCGAACCCACAAACCTCGAGATCATAACCTGAGATGAACTCAGATGCTTAACCGACTGAGCCGCCCAGGTGCCCCAAATGTCCTCACTTTTTATTTGAGAAAGTCTCTATTTTTCTTTGCGGCTTAAAAGATAATTTCTCCAGGTACAGAATTCTAAGTTGGTGGGATTTTTCTCTCAACACCTTAAACACTTGATTCTACTCTCCTTGCTTGCCTGCTTTCTGAGAAGCTGGATATAATTCTTATCTTTGTTCCTCCCTAGGTGTTTCTTTCCTCTGACTTCTTTCTGGACTTTTTTCTTTATCTTTGATTTTCTGTCATTTGAAAATGACATGCCAAGGTGTAGCTGTGTTTGGTTTTGGGCACTTATCCTGCTTGGTGTTCTCTGCGCTTTCTGGGTCTGAGGTTTGGTGTGGGGCATTGATTAATTTGGTGTCAGACACAAAAATGATGGAAATCTTCTGTCATTATTGTTGCAAATATTTCTCCTGCTCCTTTCCTTCTCCTTCTGGTCTTCTGAACGTCATGTGTATCTAACATGTTTTGTAGTTCTTGGATATTATGTTCCGGGGTTTTATTGTTTTTCCCTGTCTTTGTTCTCTGCTTTTTGTTATTCAAGCAGTCTATTTTTTTTTAAGTTTATTTATTTTGAAAGAGAGAGAGAGAGAGAAAGGGCGAAAGTGGTGGAGGGCAGAGAGAGAGAGTCCCAAACAGGCTCTGCCGCATGTGGGGCTTGAACTCCTGAACTGTGAGAACATGACCTGAGCAGATGTGAGATGCTTAACTGATTGAGCCCCCCAGGCGCTCCTCAAGGAGTCCATTGATATGTCCTCCAGCTCGGAGGTGGTTTTCCTCAGCTGTGTCCACTCTACTAATAAACCCACTAAAGGCGTTCTTCGTGTTACAGCATTTTTGATCTCTAGCATTTTCTTGTGGTTCTTTTTAGGGTTTTTGCCTCTCAGCTGACATTGGCCGTCTGTTCTTGCATGCTGTCTCTCCACCAGAGCCCTGTGCCTATGAACCATAGCGGTTTTGAATTCCTGGTCTGACAATTCCACCATTCCTGCCATGTCTGGTTTCGGTGGTTGCCTGATCTCAGCAAATCGTGGTTTTGGTCCTTCACTCTGCCTTGTACTTTCCCCCCACAGCTGGACATGACGTGCCAGGTCCAAGGAACTGCTATAAATGGGCCCTTTCAGGGTGTGGTGGTGAGGACAGCGGGGCAGGGAAGCATTTATAGTCGTAGGATTAGGTCCCTGTCGGAGAGTGGGCCTGTGCGTCTGGGCCGTGAACTTCACACATGGGGCTCAGTTTTTGTTCTCTCGCTTAGGTGGGATAGGATGGTTGCAATTGGATAATTTCCCATCCCCAGGTCAGGGAGGCCGTGAAAATACCCCAGCGGGACACGATCTGCTTAACTGGCTTCCCCTGCGGGCAGGCGGGCCCTGTTAAGAAAAACAGCCCTGGCTTCGTTCAAAATGGTTTATTTCCATCTTCCCCTGCCGGACGCCCCTGGGGATTTCCTCCCACATGGGGAATCTGCTCCAGCCCCTGGAGGTGGAATCTCACAATCCATGGCTGGCACCCCGGGAGCTGTCCACACTAGGCCTCCGGCCGCCTGTCCCTGACAGTCCGTGTCTTCCCTCCCCAACCCTGGTTCCCACAGACACTTCCAACCGCCTGTGGTCTCAGCTTGGGTTCACCTGTGTCCCCGCCCCCATCTCCGGTGCGGCCTGTCTCACGGAGCCTGGAAGGCACGTTGATTTTTCAGTCTGGTCAGCTTTTTACTTGTTATTAGGACACAGTGGTGACTCCCTAGCTGCTCCCGAGTGGAACCAGACTCTGCCGGTTTTAAATCTCCACAAACAAGCGAATGAAAGGTTTACACTCACATAATTTACAAGTCCATTAACCCTGCAAGACTTACTCGCAAAAGCAGCACTCCCAGGTCCCGGCCGCTGTCATTGCACACTTGATTCCACTCCCCAGAGGCCACCATCTGCACGTGGGTGGGAGGTGCTCTGGAGGAGATAAAGGTGTGGGCGGCGGTGAGGCGCGCGCTCCTGGTAGAGGGGCTGCCGTTTTCAAGTGGACATTGAGAAGGTGAGATGTGGCTCAAGGGGTAGGGAGTGATTTCTGTGGGTACTTGGAGGGCAAGCCGTAGGGGCAAGGAAATGAACACAAAATCCTAGGGGGAGGAGCTGAGGGGCAGTTCTGGATCTATGCTTCCCACCCTCCTGTGTAAAGGGACACCCCAGGGGTCTAGTTACAAAGCAGACTCTGATTCCGAAGGTCTGGGAAGAGGGGCGGGGGACTCCAACGGCTTTTCTCATAGGTTCCCAGTAGGTGCTGAGGCTGCTGGCCCAGGAACCACACTTAGAGTAGCAAGCCTCTAGAAAGAGGAGCTGGGTGGGGCCAGAGCAGAAAGAGAGAGAGAGAGAGAGAGAGAGAGAGAGAGAGAGAGAGAGAGAGAGAGACAGAGAGAGAGAGAGAGGGGGGGGGCAGACCTGGAGGAGGGGCAGACCTGTCGCCGTGAATGACACGGAAGCAGAGAAGCAGAGAGGGACGTTTTGGAAGCATCTGGGTCAGGGCCATGCTGGGAAGAGCTCGCAGGGGGGCGGAGGCGGTGAGGAAGCCGCTGAGTGAATCCAGATGGGAGACGGGTGGTGTCCTTACGACTGGGAGTGGGCGGAGGGGCTGGGGGGAGGCGGCAACGCCCACCGGCTACGTGGATTGGCTGGGGGAGCGACAGGGGGGCTGCTCGGGGCAGGTTGCCGGCTGTGTACCCCATCCCTCCCTTCCGTCTTGTCCCTGCAGTCCGCACCCTGGCCGCTGCCCCAGCCAATCCCCGTTGGTTGTCATTACCTTACCTGCCTGCGAGCAGGTGCTCCGAATGGGCCCGGGCCTCTGCAAAGACCTCGCTGTTGCCTACGGCGTCCACGTCCAAGTCTGGGAAGGAAGAGCCTTCGGAAACTGGCCCTTTCCGCCACTTTTGGGCCACCACTCCCCTTCACAAAGCCGCACTCCGGCCCAGGGCCTGACCTTCCCCCCCACACTTGCTACAGAGCAGGTAGAGCTGTGGGGTGCTCGCAAATCCGGGCCCAGCTGCCCTGACACCAACCCCAGCGCCTCCCATTCAAACACTTGCACCCACTGTCTTACAGGTACTTAAACCATTGGAAACTTCCCTTTACTGTTCCTTTATTGTCGTATCACATTGCCTCTCGCCCTGCTATTCAAGGTGGAGGCCGCCAACCTGCAGCATCAAGGTCACCTGGGGCTTGATAGAAATGCAAGTTCCTGGGCCTCACCCCAGACTGCTGAATGGGAAGCTGGCAGTAGGGCCCAGGAACCCATGTTCTAGGGAGCTTCCTGGGTGACGCTTACATATGCTGGAGTCTGAGAAGTAGTGAATCACACAAAACCTCAAACTGACCATCGGTAAGTCCCGGTGCCATGTTTGAGGAAGTGGGTCTAGACCAGTGGGCTCAACCCTGGCTGTCCATCAGGGTTGTCTGCAGAGCTTTCAAAAAAAGAGATCCGTAAAATAAAAAATAAAAATAAAAGATTTCCGTGCCGGGGCCTCCACGGCCAGCAGAGCTGACGTACTTGGCCGGAGCAGGGCCCAAGGGACTCTAACGAGCAGCCAGGTCTGGGAAGCTTGGGGGTTGGCAGATGGCCCCACATTCTCCTTCCCACTCACAGCTGTACTTCCTGTCCCTTGCTGGTCACTCTACCTGGCACGTGTCCATGCCATCTCCGTATTGCCCAATCTACCCATTCTGGGAACAGACAGCCCACATAAAGCTGCTCCTCAAACTGGTCTCTGGTTCTCTTCTTTCAATTTCCAGAAGCCACATGGGCGGTACTAGGGCACATTTAGCCAGCCAAATGACACTCCTGCATTGTTCTTTGTTAAAATGAGGTCTTGTTCAGTGAGCCAGTGTTTCCCAAACTGTGTCCCATGGAGTACTCGTGTTCTGGCAGATACTAATGCCTGTTTTGTGGAACAACGTCTTTGGCCAAAGCATAAAAATTGAGAAATAACTACACACCAGATGATTTTTGCACATCACTCTTTGGGTTTGCCTCCCATCCCTACACTACTGTTTCTCAGTCATCTTTGTTTGTTATTACACTTTCTTTCATGGAGCTGAAATTCCTAGAACACAAAAGCAGCCATCTTGAAGTGAACGATTTGGTGGCATTTAGTACATTCATGGCGCGGGGCCACTGCCACCTCTATCTAGGTTCAGAACTACATTTTCATCGCCTCAAAAGCAGTCACTCCCCATTTCTACCCAGGCCCCGGCCATTAGGCGTGTTATTCCTTTGTACTTTGAATCGATTTGCTCATCAGAAAATTGAGGATCATGCTACATCGGGTTGTTAGAAGAAACAAGGCAGGTAATTTGTGTAAATTGTCCAGTGCTGTGCATGCTGGGCACCTAACAAAGCTCAGACCCTCACTTGACTTTCCCTTCAGTCTTGTCATTCGAGTGTTCAAGAGACCAGATTCCACGGCACTCAAAAGAAGAAAAAAAGGCTTTGTGAATTCCTCTTTTAGAAAAAGCAAAATATATCTCCCCCTTTGAAAGGTGACACAAGGCAACTGGTATAAATACGATTACCAAAAATCAGTATTACATTTCTATTTTTATCTTAAAAGGTTTTTTGGAATTATTTTAGATTATAGAAAGGCTGTAAAGATCATAGGCTTCCTGTACTTCTTTTCCTAGTTTTCCATAGTAACGTTTTTACAGAACTATGGTACATTTGTCAAGACTAAGAAATTAACATTCACACATTTCTATTAAATAAGACTATAGACTTTGGGGCATCTTGGTGGCTCAGTTGGTTGATGGTCCAACTCTTGGTTTTGGCTCAGGTCATGATCTCATGGTCCGTGAGTTCGAGCCCCGTGTCGGGCTAAGTGCTAACTGCTCAGATCCTGGAGCCTTCATCTGATTCTGTCTCTCCCTCTCTTTCTGCCCCTCCCCAGATCAAGCTCTCTCTCTCAGAATAAATAAATAAACTTTAAAAAATCTATGGACTTTATTCGGATTTCACCAATTTTTCCATCAATATCCTTTTTCTCCTCCAGAATCCAATCTCCAATCCCACATGGCAATTCGTCATCATGTCTCTGTGACAGTCTCTGTCCTTACTTGTTTTTCCTAACTCTAAGGGCTTTGAAAAGTGCTAGGCAGGCATTTTGTAGACTGACCCTCAGTTTGGGTTTATCTGATGTGTTTCCCAGGATGAGACGGGGGTTATGGGTTTTGAGACTACCGAAGAGGTGAAGCACCCCTTTTCCTCACATCAGATCACATCAGGTAGCACAAGGTACCACACAACTATTACTGCTCATGTTAACCTTCAGGCGCTAGGAGAATGTGGTGTCTGCCAGGTCTGACCACTGACAGTTGTCATTTTCTCCTTTCTAGCCTCTGTTCTCTGGAAGCCAATCACAGGTTTAGCCCCTACTCAGTGGGGGAGGTCCGCCTCCTGGAAGGGGCGGTATCTACAGATTTTTGAAATTCTTTTGTAAGGAAGACTTGTCCCTTCTCATTTATTATTCGCTCATTCATCAGTATGGACTCGTGTGTATTTCTTTTCTACTGTGGCTCACAATCTGATGCTATGTCATATATCTGTCCCTCAAGTTGTTCCAGTTTGCCCACGGGGAGCTCTTTCAGATCGGCTCCCCGTCCCTTTGCCGTGCCCCCATCCTTCCTTGCCCCCAGCCCAGCATGCTAACTTTTGATGTAAAGTTTGCTTTTCTTCCTTGTCCACCCACTGAAACTGCTCTAAGGTCTTTTGGATTACAGCGGTCTCTAGATTGTCAGGCCAAAGTCTACTCTTCTGTTCCTGGTTTACTAGACCTGACTTGACTGTGAGGATTTGATGGCAGGAGCTGACCTGAATGGAATTGTTATGGTCTTTGCTTATCCCACTGAGAATATGACTGACAAGTGTCTGTGAAGAGAGACTTGCCGG
Source organism: Suricata suricatta (assembly GCF_006229205.1). Taxonomy (NCBI): domain Eukaryota; kingdom Metazoa; phylum Chordata; class Mammalia; order Carnivora; family Herpestidae; genus Suricata; species Suricata suricatta. The sequence continues at coordinate 9,716,193 of NC_043717.1, forward strand.
CCTGGCCCACCGGGAAGAGTTCTAGGGCACGTTGTTTTACTTTTCAAAAGTGCCCCAGTGTCGTGTCCCGCTTCGCCCAGCAGGGTGGAAAATCCTCACGGGTTCTTTTCCTGAGGGAGGGAGAGAAAAACAGGGCAGGAGGGAGAGATGCAGACAGTGAAGACAGCACACACTGTTTCCGATCAAGCCTCTGTCTCCTTTCTTCTTCTTCTCTCTCCTTTTTTTATCCCAGAAAACACTGTTTCTTAAATAGCGATTTGGGGCGGGGAACTGACCCGGGTCGGTTGTCAGGTAAACAGAGTCAAATGCATATCAAAAAGAAGCGCCCAGACTTGCCTCAGCAATGCTGGGGAGGGGGAGTTGGCACTGAATAATCCAAAATGCGGTTTTGATCTTTTGTGCACCTTGGCCACTCTACGTCTGGCCCAGCATGACTGACGCCAAAATCTTGGACCAGGAAATGGCAGTCTCCAGCCTCCAGATGCAAATCTTGTTTGCTGGTTCACTCCCTGGAGAGTGATAATCCTTGCCTGAGGCCGCCAGAAAACTTGGCGGCTTCCGACACCGCAGCATCTGTATTCTGCAACACACCTGATGAAGGGTTGTGGAAAACGGGTCGTGTAGCTGAAAGGGCTGCTTCACAGGTCTGTCATAAAGGCTAATTGCTACAGAAATTAGTATTCGTAAAGCAATTAGAAAAGTTATGTGCCCAGAGCTCTTCGGAAGTGTTTGATAAACAGGCCACGTAACGGTTAACCGTGTGAATGAAGTGAAAGATAAACTATTTTTTTAACATTCATTTTTGAGAGACAGAGACATAGTGCAAGCAGGGGAGGGAGGGGGGAGAGAGAGAGAAGGAGAGAGAGAAGGAGAGAGAGAGAGAGAGAGAGAGAGAGAGAGAGAGAGAGAGAGAGAGAGAGAGAGAGAGAGAGAGAGAGAATCTGAAACAGGTTCCAGGCGCCGAGCTGTCAGCAGAGCCCAATGCAGGGCTTGAACCCAAGAACCATGAGATCATGAACTGAGCCGAAGTAGGATGCTTAACCACCCAGGCACCCCGAAAGATAAACTATTTTATGTCAGAGGAGAGTTGTGAGGAAATCGGGGGCTCCCACCAAAGCGGGGTTCCTACCGTAGCTCTTCTGTTGGAAAGAAATTAAGTATCAGAGAGACGGAAAAACCCCCTTTGAATAGCCCTCCCATTCTCTCCCCACTCGGAACCAACCACTCTTCTGAAACTGGTGTGGATCGTGTCCATGCAGGCTTCTTGGTTTTAGTACAGACGTGTGCATCCGGAGTATGCAGTTGTTTGTAGAGCCACGGACAATCCAGCCCCAGACGTCAGTAGCGCGGAGGCTGAGAAGCCCAGCCCTTACCCTCTTCCTTACTCTTATTTCCTTACCCTCTTCCTTGCCCTTGCCTCGTTACCCTCCTCCTTAATCTCACTTCCTTCCCCCCTCCCCTTACAGTGCCTGCGCAGGCCTCCAGCAGTGCACATGGGGCAGTTACCCCCACACCCTGTTCTGCCCCCCAGAACGCCAGGTCCCTGAGGGGGAGGTTATGGTTCAGCTGCCTGGAACAGAAAGGACACAACACGTTGCTGAATAAACCCACGAACACACCGCGGGGCCTCGCAGACACCAACAAGCCAAGGCACCCGCTGGAAAAGCTAATGGGGAGACCGGTCTCTGCACTCTGATGTTTCACACCGGGGCTTCGGGGGCACTCTGGCACTTTCTGAAGTCAGGGAATGCATGTCCACACTTCCTATCTACCGTGGGGCCTGCACTCTGCCAGATGGGCAGATGGGCAGCCAGACTGGTCTTCACGCGGACCCCATGCGGAGGCATCAGCGATACTGACGCGCGGGACAGTGACCTGCCCGCACCCTCAGCATTGGGAACAAAGGCACTGGGGCCGGGCCGCAGGGAGACAGCAGCTCACTCCCGGAGGCTCAGCTGCCGCCCTTCCAGGCCGGCTCTGCGCTTACTGTCCCTAGGTGTGGGAGTTCAGCACGAGAACACAAGAGCTACTCAATATTTGAATGTTAGTCATGTGTCACCTCAGGAGAAGTTAATTCCGATTTTTGTAGGCAGGGCCCAAACGCAAACTACACCACCAGGAATCCAGGAAGAGCCTGGAAACACAGGTACCTCGGGCTGATGAAAGTAATGCATTTGCCTCGGGGCAGGGGCTGAGGCTGAGCTGAATGTTCGAGCTGAATGTTCTTCCGGGAGAGCCCTGTCAATACTGGATCTTTTCCCCCAGCTTTGATGGATGTGCTAATCTTCTCAGGTCGACATGGGCTCGCCCAGGCGACACGCTGTAATAACTTATTTACAAGGCAGCTGGCGTTTATAAACGGACTCTTCCATCAATTTTTAGATTTTCATCCTCAGAAATGTATTCTCTTCCCAAAGCAGTACTTGCTATACATAGTCAGAGCTCAATTACACAGTTTTTCTGCAACACAGGATACTGCAGAGGTGAGGTTTGGGGATTATTGTTCTTTGCTCTCGATTCTGTGTGACATTCAAGGTCCGTAGAGATGAGGCGATAACCAGAAGAAGGTCAGAGAGGCATTCTCATTCCATTAGAGCAGGGGTCACCAACCTACTGCCCATAGGCCAAATCTGGCCCCAGGCTTGTTTTTATAAATAAAGTTTTATTGGAACACACCGACACTCATTTGTTTACTTACTGTCTATATCTGCTTTCATGCTGCAAGGGCACAACTGAGTAGTTGCAAAGCAATGGCATGCCAAGCTGGAAACGTTAACTCTCTGGTCCTTTATGGAACACGCACGCTGACCTCTACAGGAGCAAGAAGTATGGCTTGTCCTGCTGGAACATTTTCAGTGGGGGTTAACGGAGCTTGAGCAGGGGAGGACATCTGACTCATTTAAAGTATTTGTGTTGAAGTTCAGTTGGGTTAAAGATAGGACAGAAGAAAATAGAAAAAGGCAAACAAACAAAAAACACTAGGTCGTGTCTCTGAGGACTTTAATGAACCAAACACCAAGATTAATCTCAAAACCAAGTATAATCTACATGAAATTATCATTTTTGGTCAAAAGAAAATCTTTCATATTGGCGACTGTACCTGTCTTGCTGACTTCAAGTGGCCAACATGTCACCCCTGTGACGAGCCCCCTGGGGCTTTGGTGAACATGCCTATTTCTCAGGCTGAGAGATGGTCCCTGAGGAGATGCGTGGGAGAGATTTACTGAATTCAAAGGGAAGAGGGTGGTGGCCGGGCACACTGCGCGGGGGGGCTCAGAACTTGAGCGGAATGACCGGCCAGTATTTGGGCTGCTTCCTGTCACAGTGCTTGTCGAAGCTCAGCTGCACGGCGGTCTCCATGGCCTGGATCTTGGCGGCATTGGCCCCGTACAGGCGCTTCATCTCGGCCTTGCGCCGCTCACCGGGTCTCTCGGACGGGGGCATCACCGAGCGCCAGGCGCCGCGGTTCAGGCCGTGGTCAGCGTTCACGTAGTCATTCAGGCGCTGGGCGTCCAGCTGCTGCTGCCGCCCTGAGGAGGAAGGGACACGGGGCACCGGGGTGGGCTCGGGGACGCCCTGCAGCCCGTGCCCGCCGAGCACGGCCCGCACACCGTCACCCCCGCGGTTAGGGGACACGCTATTAGTTCCCTCATCCTGGAGGCACATTGCTAGGAATGACAAAAAGCTGCCAGGAAACGTTTCGCCCACCACCACCAAACCTTTGTGTGGGGCCCCCAAAATCCAGCTCACTCTCTTTCATGTAGGCGGCTTGCCCACAACCTGGCCAGATAGGCCCGGCTGGTGGGGCTCGCCTGGTTTCCCAGTCTCCCGGGCTGGCAGGGAAATGAAGTGCTTTCTGGAAAGTCCAGGGCTGCAAGAAGTAGTACTTCCGCCCACAAATGAGGCACTGGGGGGAAAAGTCAGCCCCGTGTTAGAGGTACTGACTTCAGGTAACCTGCAAAAGAGCAAGTGCTGGTAACCACAGGACTGCAGCGGTGACCCGCGGCCCTGCCCCACGTCCAAGGCACAGAGCACCGCAGGCGAGGCGAAGTCAAGCGAGTCAACACTCACTCAAGGTAAGAGGGCCGGGCAAGGGCATTTCTGCCCATGGAAGGAAGACCTGACTTCTAATCTTCCTGCGGCATTCCCGGATCTGCAGCAGCGTGGGGGCTTGCTCACTACGGGACCTGACTGTCCACTTCACAGGTTAGCTCAGGCTAAATTTCGGGTGATAAAGTTATTTGCTTTTATTTAATTCTACCAATTATTTTCTTTCTTCCTCTCTCTCCCACCTTCCTTCTTTCCTTTCTTTTGAGACAGCGCGCTGGCAAGAGAGTATGAGCAGGGGTGGGGAAGGCAGAGAGAGAGAGAGAGAGAGAATCCCAAGCAGGCTCTGCACACACAGAGTGGAGCAGGACGCGGGGCTCGAACTCATGAACCATGAGACTGTGACCTGAGCGGAAATCAGGAGTTGGATGGTTAACTGACTGAGCTACCCAGGCACCCCTAATCCTACTAATTCAACTGGATTCTTGCAAAGCAAGAAATTAAATCTATTCTCCCCTCTATTTTTACTAAAATGAGTCCTAACATCAGAACTTCTATGCTTATGTAAACAGAAATAACAACGAAACAATGATGTATATATTGAAATTTGGCCAATGGACAGATTTTTGTAAGCAACTCTGTCGAGAACAGAGAAATAGATAGTAGAAGGCACACATCTGTAGCTATTATTGCTCCCAAGAGAAATGCTACTGAATTAGGAGTGAAGACGGTTGTAGGGGATAAAACAATGATAGAAATCACTCTTTCCTTGTTTAAAAAAAAAGAGCAGGATGAAATCTTAGTAGAGGAGGGAAGCCAAAAGCGAGTGGCTACCCAGCCACGCTCTTAAGCCCACTCTTCATAAACATCATCTTGAAGCTGGAGGGAAGGAGTTCTGGGAACTCGGAAACACCATAAAATGTGGGTAGTCACTTCTGACCTCTGTGGTTTACTTCTTATACAAGGAGGTAATCTATGGATGTGCCAGATGACTGTGAAGGAAATAAATGCAACGTAACTGTTACCTTATCCACAGAAGAGATGCAATTGTCTTACTGCGAAATGTAGAACTAAACCAGAATATTGGTGTAATGTGCACATGAATGGGAGGTCAATAAGCATTTGCTTCTCGTTTTGGTCTTTCTGCCAAGTCTGAAACCTTAGGACGCTAAGTGTTCAGGTCTCACGGGTGTTTAGATTGTATATCCCCACCCTCCAAGCACTACTCTTCTGGAAGTGTGGCATTTCCACATTAGCCAAGGACAACAGATTCCCTCTGCCACCTATGGGAGCCTTGGGCGAGTTACGAATCCTCGGGCTTGTTTCGTTGTAGGCCCAGAGCAAACAATCCCACGGCAGCTGGGTGGGGATGGCGGGGTGGGGTGTGCTGCGGAGGCCCCAGAGCTCATGCATCTAGAGGACAGGTTCCCAGACCACAGTCCTTTTACTTTTCGATTTGTCCCAAGACTGTAATCAGCTTTACTGACAGATTTAGTGACACAACAGATGTTGAACTTCCTGTCGAAATCAGAGTCTGCATTTCAAATGTTTTTACATTTTTGAGAGAGAGCACAAGTGAGGGAGAGGCGGGGGGGGGGGGGGAGACAGATGATGTGAAGCGGGCTTTGCACTGACAGCACAGAGCCCGATGTGGGGCTTGAACTCACAAAATGTGAAATCATGACCTCAGTTGAAGTCAGATACCTAACCAACAGAGTCACCCAGGTGCCCTGCATTTATAAGTTTTAATCAACACCGGGATCCTTGCTCTCTTAGCAAGTGTTACTCTCTGACACTAGGATATGAGCATTTCTTTCTTCCCTTGTATCTTTTTCCTTTCCTAACTGAACATGGTTCTAATTGTGGTGTTTTCTGCTACTCTTCTGACCACACCTATCTTACAGATAGTAAATCAGTATCACAATTCTACATCAAGATGTTTTCTATTATCACTGACATCTGTAGATTACACACTGCTAATCCGAACCAACTGAAGCTGCCAAATCAACACAGCCAGTGCACTTCCCAAGTTCACACATGGCATGTGCCCAGGGGTTCCTGTCACAGGGTTGCAGTTAATGAAGCTCGTAGAATGTAAAAGAATAAAAAGCACAGCCCTCTGCTCTCAGTTCTTTACGTGTATGTCTTTCCCGTTCTGGTTTCCTTAGGAAAATCTGCAGTTCAACCCTGTCCCCTCTCTGCCTCACAGAAGGCCCAGAGCTTTCCCAGTTTCTAGCATGGTGGGTAGCTGCCCTAAAACACAGACCCAAAGGGTGGGAAGCCTGTCCCCTGCAGTGACCGGCTGGCGCCAAAACCCACCCGTGGGAGTCATGTCTGGGGCAAGGACGCTGTCGCCTTCACGCACACCCCTATCCCCAGCCCCGGGGGAGACATAACGCCTGACACAGGGTAGGTGCTCAGGAAATGACTGCTGACAGGAAGCCCGGACATAGGTCATACAGTATTTTTTGTTAACAGCTATTTCTTCCAGATTCTGTTCAAGAAAAACGATGACAACCCCAGGGGTTGAGAAACAGATGCTCCCATCTCCGCTGGACAGAACCCCTCACCCAGAGGTTCTCAGAAGTGGAGAGGGGGTGGGGAGGAAGCACCAATGAGTTGGGGTCTGATCTTGTTCCCTTACATCTGAGTCACTGTGCCTCTACTTACTCAAATGATTGCAAAAAAAAAAAAAAAAAAGGCCTAAGGCTGGATCACACATCTGAAAATCCGTCAGCTGGACAGCAAATGCCCTCCGCCAGGTCGGCCACCCGAAGCCGCGGCCAGCACCCGAGGATACTTCAGCAGTCACGGTCACGGACTCGGGGATGTACGCGTTTGAAGGTATCACTTATTCGGTTTTCTATTTATTGTTTCCTTCCTCCCAATGAAAGAAAGGATTCTCAGTCACTAGCAGTTCTTCTTCCCATCAAAGGGCTCAACCAGATGGAGAATCATCTGACTGATGCAGAACATCACACTTCAGACATGACAGAACAGGTGCAGGTCATGGAAAAGTTGGTCATTTTTCCCCCCTGAAAACAGCTGTGGGACTCAACGTTACCCAATGCTTTTTTCTTATAGGCTGTTCAGGCATGAGACTTTGTTTGAATAGAAATCAGAATATCTGTCTAGATTCCAGCTTTAAAACATGGTGGTAGTGGGTTAAATAGTGTCACCTCTAAATTCACATCTACATGGAACCTGAGAATATGACCTTCTTTGGAAATAGGGTCTTTGCAGATGTAATTAAGGCTCAAGATGGGGTCGTACTGGGTTAGCGCAGACCCTAAATCCAATGAGTGTCCTTGTGAGAGACAGAAAAGAACATGTAGGGACACGGGGGGAAACAATGTAGACATGGAGGTAGTTGGAACTATGCTACCACAAGCCAGTGAATGCCAGGAGCCACCAGAGGCTAAAAGCAGCAAAGTCCCAGAAACTTCTGGAGGGAGTGTGGGCCTAACACCTTGATTTCAGACTTCTACCTTCTAGAACTGTGAGAATAAATTTCTGTGGCTTTAAGCCACCCAATGTATTATTACAGTGGTCCCAGTAAACAAGTATCATGGCTAATACGCACAGCGCTCAAACAAGAAACAGTGACGTTCTATTAAGGAAGCGCTATTGGATCCCATCTGGGTTCAGGATATATAAGCTTGATATTTTCCCCCTCAACCTTTAAATTCGCATGATGTTACCAACGTGGACTTAGTTCACAAAGGAAAACCAAATCATGAGAAGTGACTTGGAATTTAGAAGACTTGACACAGGGCGACATTCATTCAGTATTCTGCAGATAATTAGCCCAAAGGCAGAACGTTTTGGAGGACACAGCACTAAGACGAGTGTTGAAGAATGTTATTTTCCCTCATTTTTCTATGATAAGCAAGGCTTTCTGGTTGCACTCTCTGCTATGCTGCCAGAATTAATGATTGGAGCGCAAGGGCGTGAAAGCACAGACTTGATTTCTATCACAACAACTCATTTCTACTCATTTCTGCTTTGTCGCACCCACCAGCAGGCCTGGAGCCGTCTCTGACGGGTTTCCGTCCACACCCCACATCCCTGTCTCCATGACAAATGAAGCCAGGGGATGATTACCATTTCACTTTGGGAATAAAAGTGCATTTCCATCCCTCGTTTCCACTCTTGTGCAGTGCAGTGCTCGGTCGGTAGGATTCCACACTTTCATCTCATCGACTAAACCACAGTGGCGCACTCCACACTGGGCTGTATGGTTCGCCATACAGAGGGCAGACTGAGGGTGACCGGGGTGGGGTTCCAGCTGACTGACTGAAGGTTCGGCACGAAAACTGGAGTCTAAACTTTCTGGCTTCGGTGGACCCGACACGACGGAGCAGATGTCTCCTACTGGGGGTCTAAAAGCACCTGGGCCCTGTGGTCAGAAGAGCACTTGGAGTGCTAAGAGGGGAGTGGATTTACCCCCATTGTTTATCTCCCGATCCCAGCTGAGCCCATCCCTCAAAGCCTAGAGCATACTCCATTTTCCAGCAGCTTCTCCTCTGGCGGCTGAGCTCGCTGGCTCTCTGCAGTCCCTGCCGAAGTGCCTGTGGACCATACCGCAGACAGCTCTTCTCGGTATCGGTTTTAACTGGCTTTCGTCTCCTCGTCTCAACAAAGTTTAAGCTCTTTCTGGATATGTCTTGGTTTTGATCCAACAGCTACCCAGAAAACACAGGGGACAATATCTGGTTGGCTCAAGGCTGAGACAACAGTGGCCGTGTTCGTGGTGGAGGGCTGTCTCCCCCACTGGGAGTAACGTTCATGCATTCTCCTTCTAAGTATTAGGACTATAACCTTGCGGTCTCAGTTGGTGGTTATTTATGACTTAAACAGGATACTTTTCTTAACCTAACAATAAGCATTTCCCCTAAGAAATAATTGAAAACACAGCTGACCTTTAAAACTCCACAACTGTCTACTTTCCCATAAGTATTGTTATCATTGAAGTTTTGAATAAGGGAAATCTCTTTGGGAAATGACATAGAACATAATCAAAAGCATGTCTGTTCCCACTGCACAGAAGGAGTTCTTTATTTATCCTACTTAATTTTTTGGTTATCACTAAAATATTTTGGAGATTATCTAGAAGAGCAGTAATCACAAACAAGAACATGCTCTCCAGATGAAGGATTTTATTCTAAGAAAATATTAAATAAGACTCAGACGATGATGATAATGAATTATATAACATATATGTTCTCATGGAAGTGAATAATACTGAAAAACGAAACCTCTCAAGTTTAGCTATGTTTTTTTCCTGCTAGTGGTGATTCATAAAATTCTCTGTTCTCTAGATGATCCATAGTCCAAGGTGATTTAGCCTTTACTGAATAAGTAGCTTTGAGTGGTTCAAGAGAGGAGAACAAAACAACTTTAACCAAGTATTCACATGACTCAGGTCCCTAATTGCTGTTAAAATATATCCCAACTGTATATGTAACTAAACTTCCAAGAACATTTCTAGTGAAGGTAATGGATTGGCGCTGGGCTTTCAGATCACATCTGAATTCAAACCTTCCTTACTGCTCGAAGGAACATGTTTATTCTACACGCCACCAAAAGTGCTGGTGGAAAAAAATGCCCGATCCTTTTGGGGGTGCAGAGTCAGGCCCCGGAAGCTTCTAAATCTTTAGCAGTCTGATTATACTGACAGCGCAGCGCGTTCTCGCCCATTCCAGACAATCTCCACGTCTCCCGAAGACCTGATAACTTCTTCGGGGCACACCATAGGGCATAAAAGCATCGTAGAGACCCTATGACAAGTAGTTTTCAATCATGCTACACTACACATTTAAAAAGCACAAAGAAGCAAGAAGCTCAATGTGTTTAGTGCTGTTATGAGTAATATGGAAGTGCGTTCCTTTTTCCATGTATTTTTGTTATGTTATATCAAGCAAGAAATGTCCTTGAAGCAAACTAAAAGTTGTATTAATGACTACTCTGATGAAACAGTATTAACGACTCAATTGGACGGACATCAAGACTTGAATTCTTTTGCTTTTGAAATATTCTAAACCAATTTAAGAATTTTGAAAAGTGCAGAGTAGAAATATGACTTTTTTTGAAGCCACAAAACATCTTTTATTAAAAATGTACAGGGGCACCTGGGTGGCTCAGTCGGTTGAGCGTCTGACTTTGCTCAGGTCATGACCTCACGGTTTGTGAGGTCGAGACCCCTGTCAGGCTCTGTGCTGACAACTCAGAGCCTGGAGCCTGCTTTAGATTCTGTGTCTCCCTTTCTCTCTGCCCCTCCTCCTCTGCTCACTCACTGTCTCTCTTTCAAAAACAAACATTAAAAGAAAAAATCTCAGTGAAGCACTAACCAACACACAGAGCATCCCAGTAACATATGGCTAATGATCCACATTAGACAATGAGTTATTAGGAACTAACCATTAACAACTAGCATTTCCGGGGCACTGGCTTCGTACGAAGCACAGTTCCAGAACTTTCTTTTATTATCTCATTTAACCTACATAACTACCACTCCATGAATGAGGATCTCCAGCTCACAGGTGAGAAGACTGAGGGACAGACTGGTTAGGGCAGGTGACCCACAAGGCAGGACCTCGGGCAGACCGCAGCGGAGGTGGGCAGGGCCCTGCGACAGGAGCGGTTCCGCCACCACCGGCCTTGTGCGATGTCACAAACAAGGACGGGCACGTGGAGGCGTCAGATGAAAGATGGCGGCTGCACGGTGAAACAGCTGTGCACCAGCTTCTTCAGAGCGATGGCCAGACCTGTGCCCTTCACTTCATGTCCCCTTGCAGAAGAAAATTCTCAGAGAGGCCAGGGGACCGTATTAGTCCCCTCGAGCTGCTGCAACAAAGCTCTGCAAATAGGTGGCTTGGAACAACACAAATCTCTCGTCTCACAGGTCTGCAGGCTAGAGATCTGAGACTAAGGTGTGGGCAGGGCTGTGCTCCCTCTGAGGCGCTAGGGAAGATCCATTCTAGCCCTTTCTCCTAGCTTCCAGTGACAGAGCTCCGGTCTTCACATGTCCTTCTCCTGGGGTGCAGAGCTGTGTCCCAATGTTTTTTTTTTTTTTTTTAAGGACACCGGTCCTAACTGGATCAGGGCCCACCCTAAAGACCTCATTTTCACTTGATCACCTCTGTAAAGACCCTTTGTCCAAAGAAGGCCACATCCTGAGGTGGGGTGGGGGTAGGGGTGGGGGTGGGTGGGAAGGTTAGGACTCCAACCAATCTCCCTTTTAAGGGCACACAAGTCAACCCATAATAGCGAGAATACTAGTGTCATCTGGAGGCTTGACGTGAACTCAGTGATTTACGAATAATATAAAACAAGATAGGAGGTTCATCAAGTCTATAAATGATTCAAAGCCTAACTCACTTTGTAAAATGTCCCCCACAAATGGAGAAGTGGGGCACTTTGTGGGATATTTGAAAACCTCTGATCTAAGGCTCATAATTAATACTGAAATAGCTCATTCATTCATTCAAAACAATAGTAAGCGCCAGGCATGACTTAGCAGGAGATTTCCATGACATGTGGCTGAACTTACCTAGGAGCTACCTGACTGGGGGGAGAGGGGCGGGCCGGCTCACAACCGCCGCTATACCCGAGCTGACGCCGGGAAGACATGCTGTGTTACTATATTTTCATTAACTCACGTCTATTTTCTACTGAATAACTATGTGTTAAGCTTATTTTAAATCAGCAGATAATTCAAAACGGCCTTTTAGATGACTGGGGTTTGCTGCTGTCCTTGGTGAGAACTTCTATCATCAAGGTGTCAAGCTCTGGAGCGAAAACACCTTCTTCTGCTCTTTGGTAGGGACGACAGAAAGGCATCTCATATCCATCATGTTTTCTTTTTGAAACGCTGTCAAAAAGAGCTTTCCAACCAAACGTGGACATGCCTGAACACCACCTCTCCCCCATCCGTGTATACTTTCAAATTAGACTAATGGTTAGTTTATACGTATTCTGTCAAAAAGGTAGAATTTATGAAGATGAAGGAAAGAGATGTATTTTATGTAAAATAGAAAATACTGTTTTAAAACTACTTGTTTGGTTACTTGTTATTTTTTATTTGAGATAGAGAGTGAGCAAGTGTGAGTGAGCAGGAGCAGTGAAGGCACAGGGGGAGAGGGAGAGAGCAGGAGACGGAGAGGCGGAGGCGTAGGTAGAGGGCGGAGAGAGGCAGAGAGACAGAGGAGAGAGAGAGAATCTTAAGCAGGCTCCTCGCTTAGCTCGGAGCGGGAGGCGGGGCTCGATCTCATGAACTGTGAGATCATGACCTGAGCTGTAAGCAAGAGCCGGGCACGTGACCGGTCGGGCCGGTGCCCCTAGAGTCCCGTGTTACAACGCCCCTGGAGAGTGGCAGGGCTGTGGCACTGGGCATGGCGTACCCGGAACCTACAAGACGACCCCCAGGGCACAAGACGACGCAGAGGCGGGGCGCCGGCTGTACTTACGTCGCTCCTCCCGGTGCCGCTCAGTCTCGGCGAAGTACTGGCGCAGCTCCTCGGTGATCTCCATGTTGCTCACGTCGCACTCCACGCCCCAGGCCGACTCGCTGTCCGACTCGCTGTCCGCCTCCTCCCGCACGGGCCGCGGGCGCCGCCTAGGCCTCCGCGCCTGC
>NC_043717.1:9728974-9737611 GCF_006229205.1 Suricata suricatta
TCCGCGCCTGCGTGGGTCGGCGGCGCGGGGCCGGGGAGCCCACCGGGCGGCCCCGAGCCGGCGGAGAAGGCCTGGCTGCGTTAGCGGGACAGCTCCAGGGGAGCGCGGCGGGGGGCAGGAACCAGGGGCCGCCGAGGTAGCACTCCGTGGCCTTCCTGTAGGCGCTGTGGTGGCTGCGCATCCACGCCATCGCCTGATGGTAGTGTCGCCAGTATCTCGCGTACGCGGGGTGAGCGGCCCAGGGCTGGGGGCCGGGCCGCGCGGCTGCCTGCAAGACGCCAGGAGGCTGGGGCTGCATTCCGCAGCCAGAAGACCCTCTGATGTTTAAGTGACAAAACGACAAGTGGCTACTAAATACCTACTCCACACAGAGGACACAGGACAGGCCCCCGCCCACAACAGGCCCCAAGTGTATACACAAGCGCGCAGGAGACAAGGAGTTTAAGGTTACGGGCATGATGAAGTGGGGGCAGAGGCTAGTAAGTATCATTATTAGAGAGACACAGGGAGAGATAAGGACAACCACCTTGGCCCTCTCTACCCACTGCACCTAACCTGCCGGTTGAGCGACCCACACACCCTACCAAGCACGACTTTCTCCGGCCCTCCCCTCTCTGCTCCCTAAACGCCCTGGCCTGGCTCACTCCCGTGCCCAGACAAAAGCGGTCTAGCAACCTACCCAATGGTGCCTTTTAATGGTTTTTATTTATTTTTGAGAGACAGAGAGAGGCAGCTCGAGCAGGGGAGGGTCAGAGAGAGAGGGAGACACAGAACGCCAAGCAGGCTCCAGGCTCTGAGCTAGCGGTCAGCACAGGGCCCGACGCAGGGCTCGAACCCAGGAACCGTGAGATCTGCCCTGAGCCAAAGCCGGACGCTTAGCCGACTGAGCCACCCAGGTGCCCCAAATTTACTTTTTTTCCTTATGAGTTAAAAAAACGAAACCAAACACCTTACCTGCGCTGCCATCTGTGAGGGTGGAAGTCCGAACGGGCACTGCATCTAGGAAGGAACAAGCACAGTGCAGAGTGTGGTCAGTATGTGTGGGCGATGTCCGGAGGCTGCTTCCTGCCAGCACTGTGCCTCATCTTCCCGAGACACCCACTGTGGGGGCTGGCACATGGGTTATGGCCCTGTGGGCCGAAAAGGAGGGATCTCCTTAGGTACGTTTAAGTAGCTCAAAGGACACTGCATTTTTCAAATATTTGTTTACCTATTGAAAGACTGGAGAGAACCGTTTTGTTTGTAGCTGGTGCATATATGAAAAATATCAATACAGAACATGAATTAAAAATACACAACCAGTACTTCATTTCCTAATCCTTAACTCTTGCCAATGCCTGTTTAAATTAACCTTAGATGACCCCACGGCTTGAATAGACTACATCTCGTCGACTCCGTGGACACGCTGTTGGGTCTTGCCTTGGATCTGGGACTTGGAGAAGCCTCTCCAAAGGAGCTCTCTCTCCAGCATGGGTTGTGCCCTAGGCATTAAGCCCCGAGACAAGCCTTGATTTGGTTGACTGTGATCAGCAGCTCTCAGTGCGGTGGGACACCGCACTCTCCCTGCCCGACCGCTGTGCGTTTCTTTGTAGGAGAAGCTCTTCGTTCCATGGGGCTCTGCACCAAGCAACTGCACAGAATGCCTCTGCCCGACAGCCTTGCTCTGCCAGTTTAATCTGCAGCTGTGCCTTTTAGAACTGATTTAAAGCAGGTTTAGTTTTTTCCATTCCTGTTTAGGAGTTCAGAGCTATATATCCTGGGGTGCCTGGCTGGCTCAGTCGGCAGAGCATGGAACTCTTGATTTCGGGATCCTGAGTTCAAGCCCCATGATGGGCATAGAAATTACTTAAAATAAAAAAACCCACCAAAAATAAAAATTAAAAAACAAAACAGAAGTAACATCCTAAAACACATAAGATTTTAAGCATCTCTGAGATAGAATCACTAACAATGTGGTGGTGAACAAACAACTACTTCGGTTTTGAAACTCTGGGCCATCAGATACTGATAGAGGCCTGTTTCCTCCTTCACTTAACCAGAGGGTGGATTTTAAAAATCTCTAAGCCTTAATAAACTTGACTTATTTTGTAATCTCTATCAGATGTTTTGCTATGGTTAATGTGGAAAACTGAGATGTCAAATTGACCACATTTTTTAAGATTTGGCCTGAAGAGAACCGTTTGCTTTCTTTTTAAATATCCTAAGCTTTCAAATAGGTGATTTATAAGAGGGTTGACATGATCTTCTGTAAATTTATCATAAACATAGCCCACACTTCCTGTTCCCTGTTCTAAATTCAGGAATACACACACAAGCAGTGAATGTAAGCCGGGAAAAAGCTAACCAACGCAGCGAAAATATGTGTAAATTAAGTCCATATTACTTTAAAACTATAAAAGTTTAAGACATAAAAAATAAATAACTAAACGCTTAAAACGTGAGCACTTATCTGAAAACGTGACTAACTCCTTTGTGCTTTACAAGCTACTGAAGAAATAGAAAACTCAATACAATTAAGGGGTTAACCACGCAGAGAACTGACACGGACACAAGTGAAATCACAGTGGAAATCAGCACACACTTGAGCGCTAAGCTGTAAGGTGCAGCCTGTGAGGGGCTAATTCCTTCCAGCTGGCTTTCATATTTAGCTCACTGAAATATGAACACTTCTGAGAGCCGGCAGCACGTAATACCATTACAGTGAACTCCATGTGTGTCTTAATCAAATTTGTTTTTAGAGATTAACAAGTAGCATAGGCATTAAATTCGAAAAATCTAGGAGGCATCTGCGTGTCTTCTGGAAATGAAGAGTTTTGAATCCCGACTTCTATGCCTCATAAAATGTACGCGGAACCAGATCAGCGGAAATATTAATTATCCCGAACTGGGAAGTGTGATAGCCTCAAATATGCAATAAAGGTTACTATGATTGAACACTACCACAGATCTCAGGAAATCTTATTTTTATTTGTACTTGGGAAAAATCCAGCCTGGCTTTAAAATTCATAGTACCAGGGTCGCCTAGGTGGCTCAGTCTCTCTCTCAAAAATAATAAACATTAAAAAAGCCGATTTTTTAAAAAAGTAGTAGTACCAGTGTTCTGAAAATGTCCAAGATGGCTTATGAGAGGCAATTTTGTCACCGATTTTATTCGGACAGTGCTTTCCTCACTGTCTTGGCCGCTGGGACACGCACAGTCACATCTGCGGCCGTCCTCTGGCAAGGGAAGTCCCAGAGCTGGTGCTGGCGTTCTCGCTCACCCTTGGCTTGATAGCTCTCCCTCCCTCCCCAAATTCTAAAACCTATGTATTATAGGTTCTTTTATGTTGTAAGTATTTTCAGATTCCTAAAATCCAGCGGATATTCAGTTAAACGTAGTTCCTGAGAATGACTGACAAATTAAGTAAACTTCCAGAAATCAAAGAAAAGAAAGTATAGGAAAGCACGTCTAAGAGAGTAGCAGCCTGCAAGGAGCTTTATAATTCCTGGCTTGCTCTTTCCAACATGACTCTTGGTATTTTACGCCTGCAAATTTTTTCTGTGAAGGGTCAAATAGTAAATATTTTGGGCTTGTAGACCACATAGTCTCTGTCACACATCCTTCATATTTTTCTTAAAACTGAAGAAAACAACAAACCCAACCCTTTGAAGATGCAAACCCCATTGTTAGCTCCCGGGCAGAACAAAGAACGGGCTGGGCCGCCCGGACCGCCCTCCGCAGCCCCGCGTTATGTGAATGTTACGCAGCCCTACGGCTGTATGGTCGCCCCTCTGTACGCAGAGCCCCTCACTGCTGCTCGTTCTCCGCCTGGCGATTCCTGACGGTGGGGGGACTCTGTGATTCTCACTCACCTAGTAAACGAGGAGGCTTGGCATAAGACTAGTGCAAGCAAGACACATGTGACAATGACCTCCATCAATCCTGGTGACCAGTTCCTAATATCCAGAACAAGACTCGTGGCCACAACTAAGGAAACTGGACCATTTGTTAAAGATCAACATAGATATTTCAAGACTGAATTAAAAGGACAAACCCACGCCTGCCATCGGCGAGGCCCAGAACGCCCCTGGGGTGCCGTGCTTGCTGACCGATGCCTCAGCCGCCACCACGGGCCAGACAGCAGCTTTCCCTGCAAAGGGCATCGGTTGGCTCCCAAGGGAAGGTGAGGACCTTCGATAAAAACGGGTCCTGTTAAGTTTTTCAAACTGGCTGCCCTTTCTGCACAGAGCGCATGGGGACCCGAAAAACGCCTGGGTTCCTGAAAAGCCAACCTACAACTAATCCTGGCCATTACAGCGACGCTTTCAAAAACCACCACCAGTTCCAAGAGGAGAGACCTATGGTCACAGATTTAGATGCCTTTCCACCGGCTTTATCCCTCACTCCCCACCTCTTTGGGAGTGTCTCCTACTCTTTTATGGCCGACGGCTTCATGGAGCCAAGGGCGGCTTCTCTGCCGCCGGGATGGTGGAGCTGAAAGAAAAGAGAAAGGCAATGTCAGGGCAGGCCGGGACCCACAGTACCACCAGACCCGCGCCCCTCCCCGGCGAGCACAATGGCCTCACAGTCACTCCCCAGCTGAGCCCCGGCGAGGACAGAGACCGAATTCATGCTGTCCTCAACCACCAGAGGAGGAAGGAAAAAACAGCGCTGAGGTCACTCACGAAACACTGCTGTGCCCTGGGTCCTGAACCATGTACTTTCCCATACGGCCTTTCTTAAAAAATGCGCTCGCTCTTCAATGACTGTGCTTATCCCCAGATGTATGATGTACGGATTTAGGAGATGTATTCTCAGATGCCCGCATAGACATGAGGGGTAACAGGCGAGAGCTTTGTTGCTTTCAGTGAGAAAAAGCCAACTATTTCCATGAAGCTTTTAAGAACGTCCCCAAATAAGCAATGCGGCTTTGTTAAAAGGTAGTGACATTGTATACTTTTAACAGCATATTTATATTCCTGTAAAAATAGGATACAGGACGTGCCATCCCAACCAATAAAATAAAAACACAAATGCCCCTCAAATGAGAATGTACACTGCAACTGGATTTTCCTCTCTGGCCTCCTTTTCCAATAGAATTCTGAATATTAAACACCTGAAAACTCACCTGCTTTGATTTTTTTTGCAACGACACCCATTAATAAGTTAATCATTAAATAAGTTATGCTGGCCAGAGACCCTGGAGTCAATCAATCCTTTCTGATAAGGCTCCCAGTGACTGGGCTCTCTGAACCAACCAGATACTTTGGGGGATCTAATTTAGGCCTTCGGTATATGCTTCAGGGTAGAAGGGGGTCCACTGGAGACTGCGCAGAATAAATGTACAATGAGAAAGGTAAAGTATGTAATTGGGCCATGTGGTTCTAAGGAATTTCTGTATCTGCAGTAAGAACTCTCTCAGAGAAGATACCTTCCAATAACGCCTGTACCAGTAGGAGCTTCCTCAACTAAGATAATAAAAGGTTTTCTGACAGCATTGCTTCCTGCTCCCCACCCCCAGCTGCCTGAGGGCAACTTCAAAGGTCTCATGGGCTCCCTCCTGTGGCTTAGCGTGGTCCCTGCTGGGTATTGTGGACATCAAAGATGGCTGAAGGCACGCCTGGGTGGCTCAGTTGGTTAAGTGTCCGAATTGGGCTCAGGTCATGATCTCACGGTTAGTGGGTTCGAGCCCCGCATCGAGCTCTGTGCTGGCAGCTTGGAGCCTGGAGCCTGCTTCGGATTCTGTGTCTGCCTCTCTCTCTGTACCCCTCCTGCTCACACTCTGTCTCTCTCTCTCAAAAATAAACAAACATAAAAAAAAAGAAAAGATGGCTCAAGACTGAATGTCCTTCTCCTACCCTCAGGAGTCCAGCCAGGCTCTATGTCTCGGCCGGACACAGGCCTCCTACAAGGGCACATGCTACTGACTTCAGAAAGCCCGTACCTGTCTGTCTATAACGGCTA
The DNA here is from genome assembly GCF_006229205.1 of Suricata suricatta. Classification (NCBI taxonomy): domain Eukaryota; kingdom Metazoa; phylum Chordata; class Mammalia; order Carnivora; family Herpestidae; genus Suricata; species Suricata suricatta. The sequence continues at coordinate 9,734,919 of NC_043717.1, forward strand.
TCATTAAAACTGATGGGTGAGGGAGCCAAAAACGTTTTATTTCCTTTTCATCCCTTCAAACCCAAACCCCAATTTCCTCTCTCACCGGCAGAGGCTGAAAGGATGTAGTTAGGCATTCTTAAAAGAAAAAAAATACAAGTAACATTCCACCCACAGAATGGCATTGTTTAATTTGTCAGCAGGGCAATGGATTTGTGAGTGGATTTATTTGCAAGTTCACCAAATCCCCACGTGCCTAACATCAGAATCTTAAGTGAAATATGAGGCCACTCAAAAACAAAGTTACCCCGTGACTCACAAACAAAACAGGCAATGGGAGGGTTGAACACTGGGGTAACTCAGGACATAACAGTAATACAGCTCAAACGAGGAAACAAGTTCACCACACTGACAGTGTATCCCTCACATAGCAAAACCTAATGCGACTGTAAAGGGGTAAAGGTTGAACAGGTAGGTTATGCAAGTTCAGAGCATTCAGCAAAACCTGTGACTAGTTTAAAGTGGTGAAGACCACCAGTAGATTTCAGGTGCTGGATTTCAAGTTTTATTGTATAAACCCATACATGGTAATTCTATTTCATCCCTGTCTTTTCTGAATTTATACGGCACTTGCTATGCCCCACTCATTTAATCAATTACTCGTAAGCATGGATTCTGCAAGCTCTTTCTTTTAAATTTCCCATTTTCCTTCTAGCATAAAAACCATAGCTATATCTTCCCGGCTTTGGATACCGGTGAGTTTGTTGGTTCCAAAGAATAGACTCTCCTCTTCCTTCTACCTCCCTAAATAAACTGAGTAGCTAGTCACTCAAAGAATTGTAAAGTTCCAAATCTTTTCAGGAAGCAGACATTTAAATACATTAATGTTTTGTTGTTGTTTTTTTTTTTTTTTTTGAGAGTGTGAGCTCATGCACATGAGTGGGGGTGGGGGCACCGAGAGAGGTTCCCAAGCCGTATCTGCACGGTCAGGGCAGAGCTGGATGCCAGGCACGATCTCATGAACCACAAGAGATCATGACCTGAGCCGAAATCAAGAGCCAGATGCTTAACCAACTGAACACCCAGACGCCCCACTAATATGTTTTCAAAAATATTTTCATCTGATCTTTGATCGACTGCAGTTACGCCGTTTCTTCACTTGTCCAACTGTTCTATGGCCGGATTTCCTACGGGAGAGGGGGAGCTCCAAGAGTTCTGCACCTAGTTCGTAACCCCTCCACTCTGGCCTTAATTGTTCAATTCCGCCGCCTCCCCTGGTCCTCATCTCACCCCTTACATGCTGGATCCGAAAAAACAAAGTAATCCTTCACTGTCTGCCCAACAGTTTTAGAATGAAAATTTCTCTCTGGAGCTTTCATTTGCATACTTTCCCAGAGCAGCAACAAACACGGAGATCTATACACCGTCCTGTGACCCTGCCTTTGGTTATACCCATCCCAAGGTACTAACCAATGATCTTTAAAAATATATGGTATCTGTTTGCCTTGCCATCCCAAAGGGGCTGTTATAAACTTTATTATCTAAGTTGTATTTGTAAAGGTTACGTCCACCCCACAGATCATGGAAACGACGAGTAAACCCAGAAGTGTTAATCATCTTTAGTCTGGACTTTCGAGCAATGTTGTTCTGACTTCCGGTGCAAAACGGCTGAATACAGAACCTAGCCTAGGAAACAACTTTAAAAAATCATTCCTGAAAACGATCAAGTTGTTCGGAACCATGTGATCTGTACCAAGGGACTCCTAGGATTTCAGAGCTAAAAGGTACTTCGTTGGTCCCTGGTTCAACTCCACTTAGTTACTGAGGAAGAAAAGTGGGCAAAGACATTCTCCACCTTCACACATAAAAGGCGCCTAAAAAAACCCACGGGTGCCAAATGTTCTCCAGCTAACTTCCACCAAAATGTCTGATCTCCCACAGAGGTCAAAGTGTGAGGAAAAGAACGAAAACGCCAAGTTTTCAGTAGACGGGCCACTATTCCGAGCATCCCCGCAAGGGCGAGGCTGCCCTGGGCTGCACGGCCCAAGTCTGCATTCACTTTCCGGACTCAGCTTACAGAGCGTTACTCGACACCTCGGAATCACGTGGGGGAGCTTTAATAAAAACACCGATGCCTGGGCCCCACGTATGGATACTCAAATTTAAACGGTCTGGGACGGGGGCCCGGGCATAAGAATTTTTAAAAGACTTCCGCTGATTCCGAAGCGCGGCAGAGCGGAGTCTCTGGGACCGGTTCTCGGTCACGACTGAACCAGCAATGACTTAGGAATCTCACGGGCCCCGCGGGATGATGCTAAGTACGACTACGAGGCGGCCAAGCCCTCGGCTCTCCTGGCATCGGAAGCAGCCAGGCTCCGGGGCCTCCAGGCCCCTCCCTCAATCCCCAAAGGAAACCCAGCAGTTCCCGGAGTCACCTCGTGGGCTCGTCGCTTGCTGCTCGCGGGCGGTGGGCGAACATGGACCTATTTCCTGTGAGGAGACTGAAGGGGCGGCGGCGGGAGGGGCTGTTGCCTGGGAGACCAGAAATGCACTTCCGGCGCGGATCACGTGAGTGGCGCCGCCGGAAATCCCGGGCACGCCGCCGCTGACGCCACGTCCGCGCAGCGTTCTTACGCCACGTGGGGAACTGTCGCGAGAGGAGGCTCCGCCTCCTGGGGCGGAGCGTCGGGGCGGCTGAAGGGGGCGGGGCGACG
>NC_043717.1:9737711-9754495 GCF_006229205.1 Suricata suricatta
ACGGGGCGGGGCGACGGGACGGGGCGACGGGACGGGGCGGGGCGACGGGACGGGGCGACGGGACGGGGCGGGGCTCCCGCGTGCCCGGCGCTGGGTGGGGCGGCTGTACCTGCACAGACCCGTGAGGCGGGACCAGAAGAGGAGGGTCGTTTCTGCACCCCTTTGTCCCCGCGCCACTTCCTCGACTTTTGACTTTTTGACTTTCTCTCAGCTCTCTCATCTTCCCCCTCCTGTCTTTAGATAGCCTTTCCTATTTTTAAAAAAGCTGGAAGGGCTAAAGATCATGGCAGGAGGACACACCCAGCCTTTGGAAATAGCCACCCAAATCTAGTCCGAGGGCGATGCTAGCGTTTAGCTTATTAACCTTCCGAGTCTCGTGTTCTTGCCCATAATGCGAATAATCCCTAGCGCCCAGTGCCTGGTGCAATTTAGCAGATCAGAATCAGTACCTCTTAACATTATTTGTATCACGGTCGTTATCAGCAACACGTGCCCTGTTAGCATCGCAGGGATTCATTGATAACAGAGCAATAACCACTGGAGTAATTTGGAAAACCACAGCAAGAACCCTGAAAGGGAAATACTTTTGTCCTAGAATTTTCACTTCTGGGAATTTATTCCGAGGGAAGACAGACGTTAAACCAGATGTTCATTGCAGAATTATCTTTAAAAGTGAAAACCAAACTGTAAATGCCTTACTAAGAGGAGATACCTAAGGCAATTAGACTCTACCCATGGTGCGGATGTTATTACCGCGTTATTCCTATACTACAGAAGAATTACACAGTATAGAACATTAACAAATGTCATGGATGCCTACTATGTGTGAGTTGGTATTCTATATCTGCGTTGTCCATCGAAACCACTAGACACACGTGGCTGTCCTGAGCTTGCAATGTGGTAGTCTGAACTGAGGTATGCTGTAAGGGTAGATTACACAATGGATCTTGAAGAATTATGAGACAGAGGATGTAAAATACCTCACTTTACTAGTAGTAAGGTGTTAGGGAAGGACTGTTTAGATAAATTGAGATTACAGTTAATTTCACCTTTGTCTTTTTACTTGGTTACTGTGACTGCTAGAACATTTAAAATTTTTATTTATTTATTTTTGAGAGAGCGTGAAGAGAGGGAGACAGAATCGCAAGCGCGAGTGGGACATAGGGCTCAAGCTCAAGAGCTGTGTGCTCTTGACCTGAGTGGAAATCGGGAGTTGGAGGATTAACCAAGAGAGCCCCCCAGGCGCCCCGCGGCTAGAACGTTTGAAACCATACATGTCCTATGCATCATATGTTTATATATTTCTTTTGGACGATGGTATTCTGTTTACCAGATATACAGTGGTGAACAAGACAGATTTTGACGTCATACAAGTAGCACTGTGTTGAGCAGAGCACAGACAACAGATAAGTCGTGTCACTGCATGTCTCAGTTAAATGAAGGCCGTAAGCAGGGTAAGGGCCGACAAGGGGGTGTATATTGAGGGCACTTATTTTAGACGGGGTTCCTCCTCCCCTGTTCAGAAAATGGGTGTGGGCGGAATGAGCTGTCTGCGGCTGGAACAGGAAGGCCATGGCAGGAGTGTGATGTCTTCTGGGCGCAGGCAGATATGGACTGAGGCTGATAAAGCAGCTGGGCCTGGTGGAATCTGCCTTCGGGAAGAGACCGCATCGGGAGAGGAAGGGGAGAGAGAACAGGGGTGAGATACCAGAGTGAAAGAGCTCAGGGGGCCCCTGGAAGGGGCAGAACAGAGCAGGCCTCCAGTGGACAAGTCTCCGGGCAGTCAGCGGAGAAGTAGGACCGAGTGTGCTAAGGCGCTGGGGTGTGTATGTACATAATGGAGATGATGCTGTTAAATAGGATATTAATCTGCTGTCCCAGAGACCCAGAAGGAGAGTGGCTCAAACTCTTGGAAATGTATTTCTGTCCCTCTGGGTGTAATAAGGTGTCCAGAGCGGAAGGGTAGACACCTGGGGCCAGGGACTCCAAGTTCACCTCTCTTGTAGCTCCGCGTTCCCTGGTTTGCTGCCTGGGCCCTCGTGGTCAAAGACGAGGCACCGCCGTACCTTGGTGGGGGGAGGGGGGGGAAGGTGGGGCATGCCCCTCCCCTCTAAGGTAGGGTTTCCACCTGGGCACAGTTCATATTTGGAGCTGGATAGTTCTGTGGTTTTTTTTTGGAGGCTCTTTTAAGCCCTGTAGGATTTTAGTAGCATCCTTGGCCTTTACCCACTAGATGACAGTGGCATCCGCCAGTAGGACAACCAAGAATGTCTCTAGAAGTTGCCAAATGTCCCCTGGAGGGCAGTCACCCTTGGATGAGAGCCCCTCCTTTAAATGTACTACCACTCAGAGGATACTCACAATACTTCAACTCGAATCCCACTGATGGCCAGAAATTCATCAACCAGCTGTCCTAAGGCCAAAGGAGTCTTGGAATTGTCTGCTGGCCAGGTGTCCGGCTAAAAGTCCCGAAAGGAGGCAACAAGATGCTAGAAGATTCTCTTGCCCCCTTGTTGCCACAGGGAATGGAAACTCCGCAGCTGACTGAAGACCTGACCATGTTCTTTTCATCTTCCAGACTGAGTTTTAGTCATTATTCATGTAAAACATGTTTATATTTGAGAGAGAGAATGTGCGAGGTGGAGGAGGGGCTGAGAGAGGGAGACAAAGGATCCCAAGCAGGCCCTGCACTGACAGCAGAAAGCCTGATGCAGGGCTCAAACTCACGAACAGCGAGATCATGATCTGAGCTGAAGTCAGACGCTTAATCAGCTGAGACATCCAGGCGCCCCTAGTGATTATTCATTTTTTTAAAAAGTTTATTTTGAGAGAAAGAGCAAGAGGCCGAGACAGAGGGGGGTGGAGGGGTAAAGAGAGAGGGAGAGAGAAAATCCCAAGCAGGCTCTATGCTGTCAGCACAGAGCCTCATAAGGGGCTCGATCTCACGCACTGTGAGATCATGACTCGAGCAGAAATCAAGAGTTGGACGCTTTAACCTACCGAGTCACCCAGAAGCCCCAGTCATTATTCATTTTAATTCATTTGCATAAGAAATATTGGTGGTGGGAAACACTACGTACTTAAAAAGTGAGGCTCCCATTTAAAAAGGATGGGCAGTGTTCCCCCAGAGGGCTGACCCGGGAGAGAGACTGGATTCTGAAACGGAGACGGCGGGTTGGATTTTTCCCTTGTGTTATATCGCCATCTGGTGGATGTTTGTAAATCCCACCATTCTTCACCGTCTTGCCTGAGAAGGTCTTTCACTTGCTTGGGAAGACACCTCAAATTATAAATAACCCTTATGTGGATTTTAGCAAACCTTTAAGGGTCCTTGCAGACGAGGAGCGCTTTAAATTAGGGTTTCTTGCCCTTGGCACGATTGACATTTGAGGCCGGGTCGTCCTGCACTGTGGGCTCTGTCCTGTGTTGACCAGCTCCCAGGCCTCCACCCATGGGATGCTGGGAGCAACCCCTCCTCCCTCCCGTTTCCATTGGTGACAATCCCAAATTGCCAAATCTCCCTTGGGGGGCCAAATCGCTCCCAGCTGAGGACCGTTCCTTTATCAAAAAAAATTCTTTTTATTTTATGTTTTTATTTATTTTTGAGACAGAGAAATAACACAAATGGGAAGGGGCAGAGAGAGAAGGAGACACAGAATCCGAAGCAGGTTCCAGGCTCTGAGCTGTCAGCACAGACCCCGAGGCGGGGCCCAAACCCACAAACCGTGAGATCATGACCTGAGCCAAAGTTGGACGCTTAACCGACTGAGCCACCCAGGCGCCCCAGGACCATTTCTTTAAACAGAGCATCTAAAAGCCTATTAAGGCCATGTGTCACAGCATGTCTTGTCACAGCATGTCGTGTCACAGTGTCCTGGGAGTGGCAGAAGCGGGAAGACTGTACCGGGAGAGAACAGGCTTTAGGCAATGGCCTCTGGAGATTTCCTTGCTGCGGGCGATTTAAAGAAACTCTACCTCCACTTCCCCGGCCTTCCAGCAGTCTCCGGTCAATCTCTTCTCCCTCCAAGGTGGAGGACAAGAAGGAGCAGAGTATAAAGAGACAGGTCATGCTGCATCGTGAGCCTTGAAGTAGCCCAGAGTACTCCCAGACTGTGGCACCAGGGGCCCCAAAGTCCCCCCCCCCCCGCCCCAGGGATGAATGGGTGTGGATGATCGCATTAGGTGTGGGACACCATGGCTAATCCTCTGGGGGGCTTTTTGGATCCCCCCACCCCTGGGCCCTCCGCGGCCTGAGTGTTGTGGAGAAGCTGGTGATCATCCAGCCGCCTTGCCTGGGTCCAGTGAGCGTGCAGAGACCCCGGCACACAGTCCTGAGCTCCTACCTGGGCGCTGCAAGAAGGAAGGTCATTTAAACATTTTTTTTTAAAAGTTTTATTTATTTTTTGAAAGAGATTCAGAGACAGAGTGCGAGCAGGGAGGGGCAGGGAGAGAGAAGGGGCCCCAGAACCCCAAGCAGGTTCCAGGCTCTGAGGGCTAACATATTCTCTTGGGGGGAGGAGATAAAGGAAGTTTCCAAAGGAATTTTTATAAGGTAAGGGAGATTTACAGGACCCTGGAGGTTGGGCTAATGTCAAGCTAAGGTCGCCTTTCGCCTCTAACAAAGTGTTCACATTGAGGCAGCTGAGCTCCTGGGGGAAGGTCCCTCCGCCCGTCTCAAGGACTTGTTGATGGGCTGCCAGTTGGAAGGAAATTTCATTTTTTCTACATTTCTTTTGCCTTTGGTTTCCACATCATTCTCCCAGGAGCATTGCCTCTTGGTGGTTTCAGGGACCCCTGAGGGCCCCTTCTACACTTTCTGATCTCCTAATGTAAGGACGCAGGTTTGAGACAATAGAAGGGCACACATTACCCAAGGCCAGAGGGACCACCCTTGTCTTACCCTTAACATTCCTAAGGGCAGGCCTATTGCTTAAGGCTAGTTACGCCCTATGTGAGGGTCCTGGGTCCTGGGTCTACTCTGTGATTGGTTAACACTAATTGGATAAACCTGTTGTATAATAATGATTGGACCCCTGTACCTGTGTCACCATTTCCTGTACCTCCCCCTTCCCAAACTCCTAAAAGTCCTACCCCGCCCTTGTTCGGGGCTCTCTCAGCATGGATCCACCAGGCCGGTGAAGTCTGTGAGCCCGAGTTTAGGCCCGGGCGAGCCTAAGCCCGTAATAAAGCCCTTTGCTTTTGCATGCGTGCTTCGGCCTCCCTGGCGGTCTCTGGTTTTGGGGGGCGATAAAGAAATCTTGGGTACAACACTTCAGCTTCGTCCCACCTTCCAGACCCTTCCTTCGAGCCTCCCTGCCCCCCCCCCTCCAGAACGTCACTCCAGACAAAAATGCAAATGACCAGGGCGGGTGTCCTCACCTGAAAATGCAGCCCCCTCTGAACCCCACACTCACCTGGTCTCTTGTTTTAGAGGAAGAAGGATCCTGGCCTCTGCTTAGGCCGATCCTTGATCGTGTTCTCTGGATCCAACCCCATGGCTTGGGGGGGGGGGCGGGGCACCCGCTCCCTCAGTTATGGACCTCTTCCTTCCCCAGCCCCGTCCCCGTTAGCATCAGCCTTGCTCAGCCTCTCTGATCTTTACAATCCTTTTGGTTGATGTTTCACCTCTGTCTCCTTACTGTTCTTTCTCCTTCTGTTTTCGGTCCTGCTTCTGTGAAAAGTGGGCTACCTAGATTTCCTCGCCTTCCTTCCACTGAACGCGTTGCTATTTCTCTGCCTGCAGTCGTTACAGCTCCGCCGTGACCCGGGGCTCTCTGGGGACTTCTTCCTATCTGCTACCGACTGTTATTTGGCCTCTGCACTGTCTGATACTGTGGGCTCTGTCCTCTATTTTCTTTGTTTATTTGTTTGCAGTTACCACACTCTCCCTCCCCCAACCTGCAAAGTAACACGCGCTTAGTGCACAGAGCAAAACACAAGAAGACACCCACAAACCTCGGAAGATACATGCGCTAGGCACGAAGGAAATCACCAAGAACCACTCCCAACACCGTTACTCTAAAAGAACCGCTCTTCATAATTAGTGCGTATCCTCCCGCTTTTGTTTTATGCCAATACTTTTCAACACAGACACACTCTTTTGCTTATGCGTGCGCATAGAAAGCCAGATGGTTTCCGGTTGTAGGTCTCTCTGTGCAACTCTTCCCCAGCGAGCCGGCTCCGAGGTGGAGTTTAGGGTGGAGGGTGTTTATGAAGGCACCGACACCCAGGAAAGGGAAAGGGAGCAAGCAGGATTGGGTAGAACAGGCTTGCTCAGCCAGAGCGCCCTGACGTTCTGGGCCAGGCGGTACTTTGTTGTTGGGGCCGTCCTGTGCATTGTGCACACACACACACCTCCTCTCCCCCATCCTCTCCTCCATCCCCAGCTGTGATGACCAAAAATGTCTCCAGACATTGCCAAGTATCCCTGGTGGGGGTGGAGGTGGGGCCAAAGTCACTGCCCGTAGAGAACCACGGGGGCAGAGAGAGGAGTTGAACCAGGCTGTGGCCGAACAACAGACTTCACGGAACCCACAGGCGTCCCGGGAGCCAGAATGGCCCTCCTGAGTCGTGGCCCATTGCGTGGAGATGGGTTGGCCATTATTCTCCCACGTGGAGCGATCCCTGGCCAGGGCTCCTGGAAAGCCGCCTGGCGTTGGCTGAGGTGGCTTTCTGTGTCTGGAGCACCAAGTCCTTCACTAAAGGGGTATCTGGGCCATCCCAGTGTTCGTGACATGTGTTACTCTACAATTGTCACTTTACTTGTCAGCCTCTTCTGCTCAGCGATAAGCCTCCTGAGAATTGGGGGCATGTTTTAGTTGGATCTGTGTGATCAAAACCTAGCATACTACATGGGAAAGAATACTGGTTCAGTGAACTAATGAAATGAACTGGGACTCACTTCAATACTCTAACGAAAGGATTCATTATGCATTTTCCTGAGACGTAGGAAACTTCAAAAAGATTAACTCATATTTACATTTTTATATTTAATTATGAGTCCTTTTTTGAGAAGTAACAAGACTCAGTCTCAACTGACAATACTAACAGGATTGACCTCGTCTTTTTAACAGTGTTTTGAATCTTCGGTGGGTGAGATTCTCGAACAGTAATTTATAAAGGGGATTAGGGGACTGGTGTGAGATAGAGCCAACTAATTATTAAATGTTACTCAGTATTCAGGTAATGAAAACTTTTTGTTTAAATAGGTAGGATTGTAAAAAGCACTACGTTCCATGTGTGCGGAGCTCTGCAAAGCAGTACCATTTTCATCCAGCAGAGGGCAGAGCCGGATAGTTAGTGATGGGAAATACTTCAGAAAGTAACGGGGGAAGTGCATGAATCTCACAGCCACTTTCATGACATATGTCATCGCATGTACATGAGTGGAACTGTACACTGAAAGCTCAACAAGGTGCTGGCCGTAGACTGCATTTCCAACTCTATTCTTTCCCATTTAAAAAAAGTTGTAACTTCAAGAAGCTCAGGATTAGGTTAATCTCTAAGTAATAGTGTTAACTTCAACTGGCTAAAATCATTTGAGCCCAACAACGTGTAAGGGGTTTTTTTTTAGAGCATAGTTTCACGGATGGCATGTTTTCTGTTCTCACAAGATATTTTATAGGTCATGGTACAAAGTAAAGGACACTGCATATATACTGTGCAGTATTCTCCTGACAGATTATGGAAAGAAAATCAGGTTAATAGTGCCGCACCCCCAATATTTTCAGATTTTGCTTGGCACGGATATCATACACCAGTAGCTCATATGGTGGGAGGGACTTACTGCTTGTGTGACCTGGGTCAAGAGACTAGTCCTCAGAGCCTGTCTTCATCTGTTCATAGAGGAACAACTATGCCCGCTGGGCCCTTTTCACAGATGGGTGGTGTGTACTCAGGTGTAAGAGCCGGAGACACGCGCTCCTCGTGAGCACCGGGTCATCTTTGCCTTAACACAGAAGCAACGGACACCACAGCCGCCGGCGCGCAATGTCCACCAGATGGCAGCAAAAGGCTCTCGCTGTCTCTGCGAGGAACAAATTTCTGGGTTCTTGGGCAATTAATAAACTTTTTTTTTTTTAATGTTGATTTAGTTTTGAGAGGGAAAGAGTGAGCGAGGGAGGGGCAGAGAGTGGGGGACAGAGGATCAGAGTTGGCCCGTGTGCTGTCAGCAGCAAGCCCCCATGTCAGCAGCGAGACCAATGCCGGCCGAACTCACCAACCCTGAGGTCGTGACCTGAGCTGATGTCGCAGGCTCCACCGACCAAGCCACCCAAGGGCCCTGCCTGCACAGCCTAGAGCAGTGGGAGAAAGCAAGCTCCGAGTGGAAGGTTAGGTTGAGGCTAATCTGGGGGGGAGGTCTTGATTAGTGGTAACACCACCTGTAAAGCAAGTCACGTTTCAGATACAGGTCTTTAGATAGATTTTGAATTTATCCTCTGATGAAAGAACATAAAAGCTATATATGTCTACCTAGATAGATATAGATGTTCATTACAGTGTTGTGTTCAAGATTCAACTGAGTGAATTTAAAGATCTGGGGGCGCCTGGCTGGCTCAGTCAGTAGAGCATCCGACTCAGGATCTCGAGTTCAAGCCCCAAGGTGGATGTAGAGTTTACATTAAAAAAAAAAGATATAAATGATTTATTAAGTGATTCCTGAATGGAGCAGTATCCCAGCTAAAAGTATGGTAGACACTTGAGGAGGTATACAGGAAGGAAGCTTTTCACGGGAACGAGGGTGGGGCCTAAAGTTATTAGCAAAAGAAAAGAAAGGATTGTTACTTCTTGTTTTGGGAGGGAAGGGACTAGAAAATTTTTTTTACTGTTTTTATTTATTTTAGAGAGAGAGAGACAGCATGAACAGGGGAGGGTCAGAGAGAGAGGGAGACACAGAATCCTAAGCAGGCTCCAGGCTCTGAGCTGTCAGCACAGAGCCCGACGCGGGGCTCGAACTCACGAACCATGAGATCATGACCTGAGCCGAAGTCGGTTGCCTAAGCAGCTGAGCCACCCAGGCGCCGCAAGCCTGTATCCTTCGAGTGCGGACTGACACACTGGCGGTACACATTGAAGCTGTATTTGCGGAGCAGGCCCGGGGCTGGGTGGGGGTGGGGTTTGCGCTGAAGCGGCGAGAACCGAACCCTGGCCCAGTTTCCTCGGAGCGCTCCCGTAGATCCACCTTGCTCTCTCGGATGCAACAAGGCAAAAGGAAAGAGCTGTTTGTTTGTTTGTTTACAATTGTTTATGGATACTCAGTAAAGTTGGAAGCAGTTTTGGATCCTGGAATGTGGCATGCCACAGGCCATCGCAGCCATGAGATGAAAATTATGAGTATCTAGGTGCATGGCAAGTAAGTCTGATGAACGATAAGTAAAGCAGAATGAGTTATGTTAATAACTAGGTCACCGTCGAGAGCGTAGGTGGCTGGGAAAAAAATGGCAAGAAAGACGGAATGGTGATACCCTGACATGTCGGAGAGTCAGTAGTCTCTGTATCTCTCTGCTTCTGTGTGTGTCTCTCTCCTTCGGGAATCACATTTGCTGTTATAGTGATATTTGCAGAACATGACACTTCTAAAGAGATTTTCATGCTTTGTTTGAAGTATGGTAATGCCTAATATATCCTGCATGTTAGGGAACATGTGGGGTATTTAAATGACTTCTAGATCTGATTTTCTTTTTTCTGTTACAGTTTTTAACTGCTTAAAAAGTACAAGATCGTTTCCCCCCCCTCCCTGATCTTTACTCATTTAAATACAAAAATAACAGCAAAAACGTATGGGCTAGAAATCTTCCTAAAATGTATCGCTGACTTCCTGGCTTCTCCAACAGTTTCCTGAACATACCTTGTTCTTGTCTTTTTATCTCAGGCTTCCCGTGATGGATGTCAGTTTCTCTCCCACGCTGAAATCCAACGATGTTCTCACATGCAGTTCAAGACCCTGGTGATTTGCGTCTTGTTGGCATGATTTGATCTGTGAGTTTCGATTCCTTGATTCTTGTTTTTATAGGCTTTCTTTTCTTGTTCTTTGGTCTATTTCTCTCTTGCAGTCTATCAGATGTCATTTTCATGGTGGCCAGTGTCCCAGCCTTTGGCAACCCTCCTTTCCTAACCTCCCAACACATTTGCTGTTTCTGATGTGCTTTACTAGAAAATCACAGAGTAGAGTTTACTAGAACTACGTGCAGACAGCTCCAAAGGGCTTTCCTATTTGTGAAGTGTTTGGACGGTGCGAACCGGCCATAGCTGTTTTAGTTGCTTGCAGGTATTTTGGCTTATTTGTTCACTCTTGGCTGTTTCTTGGCTACGTTGAGGTCGTCAGGAAACGACCTATGCACCAGGGACATGCTGCTGCAGGGAAGATGAAACACTGGCTCTCAAAAAAAAAAAAAAAGACATAAAAAACCCCCAAACAAAAAACTGGCTCTCTGAGACAAAGCATTGCAGTAGTAGATCTAGTCAATGCCAACAAATCAATGGAAACCGAAAGCAGAGCCAAGCAGACCACAGCCTGCAAAAATGGCACGTGAGCATCTGCCCCGTACTTCGTCCGAGTCACTTCGTCCTTCCCCCTGCAGACGTCATCCTGGGCTGTGTTCACCTCCAGCTCACCATGGAGCAATGGAACGAGAGAAAGAAGTTACACAAAATAAAGGAGAGAATAATAATTTATGTGATTCAAGGATCTTTCCCCTAGTGAATCAATAAATAGCAATATTTTGGACCTAAAAAGGCACATATATATTATATATTTATATATATAATTATATATTTTGAGAGAGAAAGAGAGGGAGAGAGAGAGAAAGAGAGCATGAGGAGCATGAGCAGGGAAGGGAGGGACAGACAGAGAGGGAGAGAGAGAATCCCAAGCAGGCTCTGCACCATCACTGCATGCGGGGCTTGAACTCACGAACTGTGAGATTGTGCCTTGAGCTGAAATCAAGAGTATGACACTTAACCCACTGAGCCACCCAGGTGCCCCTAAAAGGCATATTTTTAACATACAGAGCAGGTTGCCAGATGCTTTGTTTGTTTGTAAAGCATTAACTGTAGGAGTGGACGATTTATGCAATTAAAATCGAATGACATGTCATTAAGTGATATATAAGTCTCTGAGAATATACGTGTTATATGAATTCGGTTATATCTGCTATCCAGGGTCAGTGCTATTTTCTTTTGGTTTTGGAGTCTCAGAATCCAATTCAATGCTAACCACAAGGGATGTGTAGACAGTCTTGAAGAGAGTTTCTGCCATAATTGTTTGAATCCCACCTCTGCTCTTGGAAGTAAGTAATTTAGTTACTTCCAGGACCTGGGAAAACTCGTGACCCTTCCCAGCCTTCTTTTCATTCCAAAAAAATACCCAACAACACTGGCAAGAACCACAAAACAAAATAAGCAAACCTATTCCCTAATCTTCAGACTAGTGGTTGAAACATTACTTGTAATTGAACGTAATTCTTGGTTTCTTTTGCTAAATTCTGACGAATCTAATGGATTCCATGAATCAATGTATGAGAAGTGACCATCTTCTAAGAATCAATGCAAATTGCTGGACAAAGTTTTGTTCAATGTCCTTAGAAATGACCATCAGGACTAGAGAAATGATTAGAAGGTCCATACTGTTTTATTGCCTACCATGTGGAGGTGTAGACTGTCCAGGGAATGAAAGGAAGGATATTCAGCATGAATAGCAGTGTCATTTCTACATTAGACAAGATTTGCTGGTCATTGTCATAGAAAGCAAGTTGAGAAAATGGTTATCTTTTCCATAGTTTGAAGGTTAGACTATAAAAATCTACAGTGTCTAATGTTCTCTGAATACATTCCATGTTAGAAATGCATTTGTTGCATTTAATCCCGTGAATTCTGGATTGTTTGTGGGGGTACGGACAAGGTTAACATGTAGAAAAATCACCTAACCAAAAATCCTGGAACAATCCAGAAGAAAGTGTTTAGAGCCCTGAAACCATTCCAAACCACATTGTACCCAATAATGAAAACAATTTCTTCCATAACAATTTTACAGTGTTGTGAACAGCTATGAAATAACTAATAACATTGCCAATTTTTTGTTCATTTTCTACCAGAAATGATGATGGGAAACAAGATGGCCAAAAAGTTAGGAGCTAGAGACTGCTTCCCGTTCGGGCTGGAGAATGCAATGAACCTCTACAAACTTGATCAATGAATGTTGATAATAATGTATGTACTCAATTTATTAGGTAACCGTTTGGTTTTCTATTAGGTTAAACAAATACAATCAATTTACTATACATAATTGATAAGCCCCATAAAAACAAAGTACTAGTTGAATAATTTATAGCGGTGTTTCCTAGTTTTGGATTCAGGCTAGCAGCACTTGAGGTTTTAAAAACCCTAAACCCAGGCCACATCCCAGACCAATTGAATTAGAATCGCTTGCGGCTGGGACTCAGCTCTTAGAACTTTTCAAGCTCGGTAGGTGATTCTAATACGTAGTTTGGAGAAACACTATGTTATAGAATATCTCTGTGTACTCTTAGGTAGTCTTAAGGACACTGGGGACTCTTTCTTTACCTATCTTTACCCCTCTCTTATTAGCTTTTAGGGATTGTTTCTGATTCTTTTGCTTTAAACAAAAGCAAATCAGTCCAAAAGAGTAAGTGTATTTGTTTGCATTTCTTCTTCCTTTCTTTCTCTCTGCAATATTGATCAATACAGCAAAATAGCATATGGCGTCAGGTCATCCTAGGTTAGAATACAGGTTGGGCTATTTACTAGTTACCATAGATTGGCCATTTATTTAATCTCTAAACTAGCCCTCCCTCCCCCACCCCCCTCTGGCTGTCCATAGCAGTGGTTCTCAACTGGCGGTAATTTTACCCCCTAGGAGATAATGTGGCAATATTGGAGACATTTCTGATGGTTGCTTTTGACATCTAATGGATCGAGGTCAACAGCGTTGTTAAACATTCTACAGTGCATGTGACAGCCTTCACAGCACATTATGGGGGCCCGAAGGTCACTGGTGCTGAGGTGAAGGAACCCTCATGTACAGCATGAGGCTCTATAGTCTGACTGCCTGTATTGAATTCTTGTTCCTCCCCTTCCTAGCTGTGAAGCCGTTAGCACCCTACTATTCCTGCCCGGATCGATCTGAAAATGCAGATAGTATGAACACTCACTGTGGAGGTGATACGCGGTCTAAATAGGCTCACGTGAGTAGAGCATGAACAGTGCCAGGTAGCTAATTATCACTGAACTACGTCTCTTTCTGTTTTGAGGCATTCATGCCTTCTTGTCATGGGCCTCGACATCATTTGCTTGAGCCTACTCTTGACCGTCTGAGCATTATCATTTCATAATTTGGTGATAGGAGGGGAAAGGGTTTGCAATGCAGACTTGTCTTCGAGCAGGCACGTGCTCTGGGCTCTAAGTGGACATTCAGAGGTGACAAGCCTTCAGGCACTATTATATTCCTTCCCGTACCTTTTCCATTCCTCTGCCGCGTTACCACTAGCTTGACACTTGTGTTGGGTAGAACGTCCAAATAAACAAGTTTGTATTGTGTCCAAAAAAGAAAACCAAAAAACAAAACCCAGTCAAAGGTATTCTTGTAAGTGCTGATTCTAAGAGAACAGAGTTAATGCCAGTGAACATAGTTTAGTAATAAACGTTATAGTTATTTAAAAATATTTTTAAATGTTTATTTACTTTTTAGAGGCAGCGTGCAAGTGGGGGAGGGGCAGAGAGAGGGAGACACAGTAGCTGAAGCAGGCTCCAGACTCTGAGCTGTCAGCACAGAGCCTGATGTGGGGCTCGAACTCACGGACTGTTAGATCATGACCTGAGCCAAAGTTGGATGCCCAAAGCACTGAGTCCCCCCAGGCGCCCCTAGTTATTACTGATAAGAGGCAGAGAGCTTCAGGAGTCAAACTCCACATAGAGCTCCGGGCTGTAAATAGATTGGCGAATCATTACTACAGAAGGGAGTCAAGGTTATGGGCAAGAATGAAACTGTTAGGGAGGGGATGGGGACAGGAGAGAATTGACTCAGGATATAACCCAAGACATATCTGCTCGGCTAATGATTCTTATGGACCTACTGTGTGTTTGTAAGTTGCCTTTTTCTTTTTTTTTTAATGTTTATTTTTCTGAGCAAGAGAGCGTGAGCCCAGATTGGGGAGGGGCAGAGAGAGAGGGAGACCCAGAATCCAAAGCAGGCTGCAGGCTCTGAGTTGTCAGCACAGAGCCCGATTTGGGGCTCAAACTATGAGAGCCTGACCTGGGCCACAGTTGGATGCTTAACCGACTGAGCCACCGAGGTGCCCCTGCCAGTCGCCTCTCTAATTTATTCTGCTACCTTTGATTTTAGGGAGAGTTGTCTTCTCTTCCCTCAGTCCCTGTCCCCAGATGTCGTAAGTCTGGCTCGAAAGTGCTAAAATGAATCTTTACTGCAGACAACATGGAGTGCTTACAAAACCTGCTTGTAGTCGACTGACTCCTCTCCATTAACTGGAGTCATTTGTATTTTTGTTATTATAATTATATAATCCCATTGCAAAACATTTTTAAATTTGAATTTTTTCCTCTCTGTATCTGCTTTTCTCTAGGTACAGTGTGCATATAACTAGATGTACTTTTTTTATAGCAACTTTGAGGTATAATTCATGTACCATGCAGTTCACCCAAAGTATACAATTTTTTTTAAAGTTTATTTATTTTGAGACAGAGAATACAAGTGGGGGAGGAAGGGGGAGAGAGAGAGAGAGAAAATCCTAAGTAGGCTCCCTGCTGTCAGCGCAGAATCCAACACAGGGTTAGAACCCACGAACCGTGAGACCAAGACCTGAGCCAAAGTTGGACGCTCAGTGGTTGTTAGTATCGTCACTGAGTTGTGGAACTGTCAGCACAATAAATTTTTTTAAGGTTTTTAAAAAGTTTATTTACTTTTTTTGAGAGAGAGTGAGAGAGCGCATGTGTGAGCAGGGGAGGGGCAGAGAGAGAGGAGAGCGAGAATCCCAAGCAGGCTCAGCCTTGTCAGTGCAGAGCCCCATGTGGGGCTCCAGCCCACGATCCATGAGATCATGACCTGGGCCAAAGATAAGAGTCAGAGACTTAACCAACTGAGCCACCCAGGTTCCCCCAGCACAATAACTTTTAAAGCATTTCCGTCATCCCCAAAGAACCCCCTCTTTCCCAGTGCAGTCACGCCCCATCTCCCCCCACTCCTCCTAGCCCTAGAGGTTTTTCTTTCTCTGTAGGTGTGCTTAGTCTGGACATTTCCTCTAAACGGATTGACTCAATATGTGGTCTTCTGTGACTGGCTTCCTTCGTTTTGCCGAATGTTTTGAAAGCTTATCCACATTGTGACATCTACAAGTACTTCAGTCCTTTTTACAGCCCAATCACATTCCATTGCAGTTTCTTTCCTTTTTTTTTATGTTTTGTTTTGTTTAGTTTTGTTTTTTGAGAGAGAGAGAGAGACAGTGTGAGCAGGGGAGGGCAGAGAGAGAGGGAGACACAGAATCCGAAGACAGGTCAGGCTCCAAGCTGTCAGCACAGAGCCCGACGCAGGGCTCGAACCCAGGAACCGCGAGATCATGACCTGAAGCACCCAGGCACCCCTCCATTGCAGTTGCAATGTGGGTATGCCGCATTTTGTTTATCCGGTCAGCAGAGGAAGCACATTTGGGTTGTCGCCGCCTTTTGGCTATTGTGAATAGTGCTGTCGTGAACATTCACACACCAGTATTTGAAAGCCTGTTTTCAGTTCCCTTGGGTTTAAGCCTGGGCGAGGACTTGCTGGGTTACGTGGTAAGTCTGTATTTAACCTTCTGAGGACCCGCTCAAACGGTTTCTAATGTGGCTGTACCGTGTTTTCCTCCCTGTCGCCAGCTCTGGACGGGTATGTTCACATACCTCCCCGACACTCATTATTGCCTTTCTTTTCTTTGTTACTCATTCTCGGGCTATGAAGTGGCCCAGCGTTCTGGTGCTGATTACATATTGTTCTTTAAAAATGTTATGTAATACGCATTTTCCCGGTCATCCTCCTTCATAATCAACATTTAAATTGCCTTCAAAATATCCTTTCAAATGGCTCTGTTGTAATTTGCTAGACCATCCTTTTGGGGACATTTCAGTTGTTTCCAAATTTTTACCATTATAGATAGATTTCCCTGCATACCTATTTTCTAATGGTTGAATTATTTTCTTAAGCTACTTACAAGATCCATTTTTGAAGTCTTTCGTTATCCATGAAGAATATATAAAGGAATACGCAGCTGGAAAATCTTGTGTGATGGAGAAAAGACTCTATCATGGATTCATCTTTATCTTCAAAAGTTTAAACTGGCATAAAGCTCCCATTAAAGAGCAGAGTTTCTTTTTTTTTTAAATGTCTTAAAAATTTTTTTTTAATGTTTATTTTTGACAGAGACAGGGCGTGAGCAGGGGAGGAGCAGAGAGAGAGAGAGGGAGATACAGAATCCGAAGCAGGCTCCGGGCTCTGAGCTGTCAGCACAGAGCCCGACTTGGGGCTCGAACTCACAAACTGTGAAAGCATGACTTGAGCTGGTCAGAGGCTCAACCGACTGAGCCACCCAGGTGCCCCAGAAACAGCATCCGACTTCGGCTCAGGTCATGATCTCATGGTTTGTGGGTTTGAGCCCCATGTCGGGCTCTCTGCTGACAGCTCAGAGACTGGAGCCTGCTTCAGATTCTGTGTCTCCCTCTCTCTCTGACTCTCCCCTGTTCACACTGTCTCTTGTTGTACTCAAGATTTCTTTATCGCCCCC
>NC_043717.1:9754595-9770196 GCF_006229205.1 Suricata suricatta
CTTTGAAATTAACCAATTACAGAGCGAGTTCAGGGTCTTGTTTGGTGACTATAAGGTTAACTTTAACACTAGGTAACAGGGGCTTATCTAAAGTTCCCATTTGCAGGCCTCACCCTTAGGAATGTGGGGTGAGGTAGCTGGCCTATTCTGATTAGATACCCCCGGGCAATGTATGACTGTCAAATGGCCAAATGGCCAAATGGCCAAATGGTTCCGAAGAGACTGACCTTAGACCTTTTAGCTTAGAGGGGGAAACAGCCAGTCATGGCATCTGTTAGGTTCAGACTCGTGTTCTTACACTCTCTCTCTCAAAAATAAGTAAATGTTAAAAAAAATCTTTTTTATGTAATAGGTAAAAACCTGCTGTTTCTGTAAGGTTCATAAAGTGGCCAGTGCTTTGACTATGAAATGAGTGAGAGGAAAGAACTGAAATTTTAATTGTATTTAATTTGAGTTAATTCCAATTTAAATTTAAGTAGCAACATAACGCTCGTGGCTTCCGTACTGAACCGTACAGTCTCGAGAATGAGTTTTGATCTGTCACTTACCACCTGCTCCATCTGGGGAAATTTCAAAACTTCCTCAAGCCTTCTTTTCCTCATCTGTATTTCTTGTTTGCTGGGGCCAGAATTCCTCTCGGAGATAGAAATCTCTTTGTTTGGAAAAATGCCTTGATGGTATCATGAAAATAAAGGCCGCAGAGAAGGGTCTGGGAAGGAAATGCAGGATACCGGACGGGCCAGTCATTTTCTATAAGAACACGGGGGAAGTCAGCCATTTATTGCTGGCCGTGAGCGGGAGTAAGGGAGAAGGGGAAAGGAGCCAGTAAGGAGTGCTGGGGCTACATGGGATTTTGGAGCGATTGAAAGGACTCCAGGAGGGGCGCCTGGGTGGCTCAGTTCGTTGAGTGTTGGACTTCAGCTCAGGTCATGATCTTAAGGTTCGTGAGTTCGAGCCCCGCATTGGGTCTCTGCTGTCAGCACGGAGCCCACTTTAGGTCATCTGTCCCCTCCCCCGCTCATGCTAGCTTGCTCTCTCTCTCTCTCTCTCTCTCAAAAAAAAAAAAAACATTAAAAAAAATAAAAGGACTCCAGGAACAGGGAGAGCTATTATTAGTTCCAACTTATTTCTGTTACTGCTATCTTTCTAAATCTTTGGTGTAAAATTTGCTGTAAACACAAATGGCTAGGTTGGATTTGTGTGCGTGTGTGAGTATGTTCGCGTGTGAATTAAGTAAAGGGATGGGCCTGGCGTTCAGTGTAGAAGTGAATGGAAGAAAGAAAGATGTAAATACAGAGAACAAACTGAGGGTGGATGGGGGGTGGGGGGAGAGGGGAAAGTGGGTGACGGGCACCGAGGAGGACACTTGTTGGGATGAGCACTGGGTGTATGAGCCAATTTGACCATAAAATACATTTTTAAAAAAGAGAGAAAGATGGAAGGGATCAGATAGTAACAAAGCAGAACTCATTCAGGTAAAGCAGGAGCTCAGAG
This sequence comes from Suricata suricatta, assembly GCF_006229205.1. Classification (NCBI taxonomy): domain Eukaryota; kingdom Metazoa; phylum Chordata; class Mammalia; order Carnivora; family Herpestidae; genus Suricata; species Suricata suricatta. Next base: position 9,756,090 of record NC_043717.1, read on the forward strand.
GCGGGGGAAGCTGAGAAATTTCGCTCCTAAGGAAGTCCTCAAAATCATGGGGCTGGCGTTGCTTTCTCCCGCGATGGAGGCTCACGCCAGGCTCCTGCAGACCTCAGAAGGAAGGGTTATGCCAGCTAACACTTCCAGTGTGTGTAAACTGGGAGAAGTATCCCTGCACTCGAAGGGTCGTGGTGAAGGACAAGATCGTGCATGTAAAGTGTTTAGTGTGGAGCGTGGCACACAGCGAGAGCTGACTCAGTGACTGTCAAGCTTGCGTTTCATATTTTTAATATAGGGGCGCCTGGGTGGCTCAGTCGGTTAGGCGGCCAACTTCGACTCAGGTCATGATCTCGCAGTTCGTGAGTTCAAGCCCTGCATCAGGCTGTGGGCTGAGCGCTCAGAGCCTGGAGCCTGTTTTGGAGTCTGTGTCTCCCTCTGTCTCTGCCCCTCCCCTGCTCACACTCTGTCTCTTTCTGTCTCTCAATAATAAGTGAATGTTAAAAAAAAAATTTAAGGGAGATGCCACGTAAAAGCTCTTGGGTCATAGCACGCGTTCCTTAAATACCATGTGCCCTCCTTTTCAGAAGGGAAACTTCGTCCGGACCTGGACTTGCTAGCTATAGCATTTTACACTGTAGAACCACACAGGCCCCGGAAACTCCTTTGGCATAAATGAGGTCTCCGCCTCTGTCCCTTCTCTCGGTTACATACGGCTTCCCTCCTAGGAGCAGTGCGGCGAAGCAAGCTATTTTGTGGAATTACGGTACTTGTACTGGGCTGTTGTCTCGTGTCCAGGCTCCTCTCTCATCTTGAGCCACCATTATCTCAGATGTTTTCTCTCCCTCATGGCTCACGTGGGCCTCGTGCCTTACATCAGTGCCAGCTTTCATCTAGCTTTGCCCATTTGGGGGGCCGGTTCATCCAATCAGCTGTCCTTGCCTCGCCCCTAGTGGCCTTCATCTTCCATTGTTTTTATTCCTCCTGCTTTTCAAACGTCACTAATTGCCTACTCAGTACACGCTACCTTTGGCTGAAATATGTTATTTGCACCTTAAAAAAAAATCTTACTTGGGTCACCGTGGTCCCTGTTGCTAAGTGAGTACTTACAGATCATTCTTGTACATAGGAATCAAACCTCTTCCCAAGGACGGGCTGGGAACATTCTGAGAATTATAGAGAACTCTGACGATAGCTTTTGAAAAACTCAGACGGTATAGGCTGCTCTAGTGGTCACCGGACAGATGGCTGGTTTTCCTCACAGATGATGTGATAACTTAAAGTTGGAAGATTCAAATTAAAAGTGTTAACAAGGGGCGCTTGGGTGGCTCAGTTGGTTAAGCTTCCGACTCTTGGTTTTGGCTCAGGTGGCGATCTGCATAGTTTGTGAGTTCGAGCCTGGGCTCTGCACTGACAGTGCAGCCCCCACTTGAGGCTCTCTCTCTGCCCTTCCCCTGCGCGCTGTCTCTTTCAAAATAAATAAATAAACTTACTAAAAAAAAAAAAGTGTTAGCAGAACACCATTACAACCTCATCTGCAATTCCACTACCTTACCTCTGGGTGGCGGTGTGTTCATCCGAGGCATTCCAGGGCACATGTGGCTAACCGGAAGGGCGTTGATCGAAAGAAATCAACATCAATGTGCCTTCTGTCCCTCAAAATCGCTTTCTTATTAACACAGCTTAGTGTAAGTACCAGGGCATAAGAGATCAGATTTCTGACTTGAGTTTCCAGCCGGCATTTTTATCCCAGAGCTGGAGAACGGCAGGGGGTCCTCACAGATTCCGGTGCTAAGCCGTTGATGATTGGAGGCCCGGGGAATCTTGTGTTTTCCAGTATGCTTCGAGTGTTAATGCCGGGGCTCAGGTGTCCTGAGTGAAGACAATTGCAGCTCCGCTTCTGAAACCCCGAGAGCAGAATGATAATCCAGGAAAAGCTGTGCTCCACATTCCGGTGTCTCCAGAGAAACCCCATTTTGTACTCCTTTCATTTCTGCTGCTCACTCTCCATGGTGAATAATCAACACAGGCATAAACTAGAAAAAAATATATTTTCTCTTCCAGGAGATGGAATTGCCTAGAAAAGTCTGGAATTAACACCCCCCCCCTCCGACCCTAAATATAAATCTTGTCAGACCTAAAAACTAATGCTTGAAATTTTTATCTAGTCTCAGTGGGGAGAGCTACCAAAGGCTGTGTTAGGAAAAGCATCTTACTTTGTCTCTTAAGAGAGAAGGTGTTTATCAGTCAGTGTTCTATATGAAAACATCCCCACAGACTTAGCACCGCCTGTCGAGCTGTCTTGTTTTACTGTGCTTGTAAATCAGAGCGTGTTTGAAATATAAACAGATGGTGAGCACATGCATTTATTAATTTATTTTTTGAGGGGCACATTCGTTTTTAGAACCAGTGTCGCCGTTTTTGAACATCCCTACGGTTGGCGTATAGTTAAGGTACGGCCAGAAGAGAGGCCACGAGAGTTGTTTGAAGGCAATCAGGTACGAAGTTTTGAACTTTCGCAAAAGGTTACCGAATACTTTCTCGCCGTCTCCATGGTGCAGCAAACACCAGGAAGGTGAAATTATGTATTTTAGCAGTTTCCATTATTCAGACACAAATCTAGTGAGGTTTATTTTAAAAACTGATGCTTGAGGGGTGCCTGGGTGGCTCATTCCGCTCAGGTCAGACTCTTGGTTTCAGCTCAGGTCATGATCTCACGGTTCATGAATTCCAGCCCCACATGGGCTCCGTGCTATCAGCGCGGAGCCTGCTTGGAATTTTCTTTCTCCCTCCCTCTCTCTGCCCTTCCCCTGCTCGCTCTCTTTGTTCCTCTCAAAATAAATAAATAAACTTAAAAAAAACTTAAAAAAATTATGCTTGAATCTGAAAAATTATATCATAGAAGAAAATACTAATGATGAAGGAAAATGTCCATGCTAAATTGTTAGGTGGACAAAGCAAGTGACCGAACAGTGTGTGTAGAGGATTTCCAGGTCTAGTGATGGCAGAGCAGCTTGGGCAGGACTAACCACCCCTCCATATCTACATTGTCAACCTCTGAGGAAATATTCCCAAAACTGTTTAAAGGCACTAGAAAATGACAAAAAGGCAGCAGAAACAGGATTTGACTCTTTAAAGAAGGGAATTGTACTGGGTATGATCCAAGTTTATGCAGCTTTTCCTTGGAAGGCATTCTCCAGTTAGGGCTAAAAACTCAAACAGAAAGCTGAAGCCATATTGGCTGGAGGTGTCAGAAGATCGAATTGGGAGATGCAAGAGTGGCTGGAATTTGAGGGGTAAAATGTCTAGAAAGGAGGGAGTCACAAGGTGGCTGCATAGAGTCTCCCGTTGAATCCAATATATTCATCTTCTATATGCATACAAATCTGGGTACAGTCTCCCCTGAATTGAACTTGCACCAAAGAGCATCCTAGGATACCAATGGAAGGCAATGGCTAAAAGGTTGAAATATGTGGGCAGAGATTTAAACTCCTGCCCACAACAGGGGAGACAGAATTTGGAGTTTGAGTCCTGCCTCGGTATAGAGATTTGGCAAGTACTTTGGGATTTCCATTGAAATTCCAGAAAAAGCCCCTGCCTAGGGTTCTAACACTTTGCCACAGGACTAAGAGATCAAGTCTAAGACTAAGGACAAATCAAAACAGATCCTCCCTTGACAGAGTGTAAAACTGAGCCTCCACCAACTCAAGGTTATCAGTCAGTGATTTAACGACCCGGTTAACAAAATCCAACAATATTTCACAGGGGATAGCAGAGTCCAGATTCTTTAAAACATACCATCCATAATGTCTACTATACGATGAAAATTGCAAGATGTATGAAAAACAGAAACATGTGACCTAAGAGCACTGGGAATGAGAAATATTTGCATAAATGTAAAAGACTCTTGTTTTTAAACTTCATTTCCTTAAGATACAACAGCCTCTTTAAAGCAAAACCAATATTTTATTTTAGCATTAATAACATATAGGTAGAATAATGAAACAATGATACGAAGGAAGAGAGTAATAGAATTATACTGTTACAGAGTTCTTACATTTTATGTGGAGCAGTGTAAAGTTAAATCTACATAGTTCAGGATACACAGTGTAATGTTTAGACAAACTCGAAATGCAAACTAGGTATAGATTAAAAAGTCAATAGAGGAATAAAAATGGAATAGTAGAATAATATTTGATTACATAGAAAGCAAGAGAGTAGAAACGGAGGGCGAATGACAGAAAACAGGACAGATAAAACAAACGGTACGTTAGGATTTACCTAGAAGAATAAAGAAATAGAGAACGACCAAGAAAAAAAACCCCACTCTTTCACTCTTGTTCTACCTGATATCAAAATGATAAAACTATAGTGCTTAAAATATTGTAATACTAACTACTGTAGGAGAAGATAGGCCAATGGAAAAAGACCCATGGACAGAGGAGGATTTGGTATTTAATAACAATGGTATTTCAACTTGGTGGTGGCAGTAAGGAACCGATAGGTTACATACTCATTGGTGAAAGGCTGGATACTTCCCCCAAAGATTGGAAAGAAAGCAAGGGTATATGCTCTCACAACTTCAACTCAACACTATATTATCTTTATCTGCAGATGGCACAATGATATCAAGCTAATCCAATGCGAGAAGCGATACCCTTTGTGACAAATGTTCCCGGAACAACGGGATACCCATATGGAAAAAGACTAACCATAGCTCAAAATTTACCCACCATTTATCCAAAGAATACAAAAATACAGATTCGAAGGGGTCCATGCACCCCAGTGTTTACGGCAGCATTATCAACAATAGCCAAGCTATGTAGAGAGCCCAAATGTGCACTGACCGATCAATGGATAAAGATGTGGTATATATACACGATGGAATATTACTCAGCCATCAAAAAGAATGAAATCTTGCCATTTGCAATGACGTGGGTGGAGCTACAGAGTATTATGTTGAGTGCAGTAAGTCAGAGAAGAAAAATATCTATGATTTCACTCATGTGGAATTTAAGAAACAAAATAGATGGACATATGGGAAGGGAGGAAAAAGAAGAGAGAGGGAAACAAATCATGAGAGGCTCTTTATTTTTTTTTAATGTTTTAATTTATTTTTGAGAGAGAAAGAGAGAGACAGCATGAGCAGAGAAGGGTCAGAGAGAGAGGGAGACACAGAATCGGAAGACAAGCTCCAGGCTCTGGCTAGCTGTCAGCACAGAGCTGGACGCAGGGCTCGAACCCACGAACTATGAGATCATGACCTGAGCTGAAGTCGGACGCTTAAATGACTGAGCCACCCAGGTGCCACGAGAGGCTCTTAAAGACAGAAAACAAACTGAGGGTTGATGGAGGGAAGTGGGTGGGGGGTGGGCTAGATGGGTGATGGGTATTAAGGAGAGCGCTTGTTATGATGAGCACTGGGTGTTATATGTATGCGATGAACCACTGAATTCTACTCCTGAAACCAACATTGCACTGTATGTTAACTAACTAGAATTTAAATAATTTGAAACAAACAAACCAATAACCCACAGCTTCCACGCAATTCCAATCCAAATCCCAACAGCATTTTTGGTAGAAATGGACAAGCTCATTTGAAAATTTATAGAAGACCTAGAATTCTCCAAACCTTCTTGACACAGAGAAACCAAAACAGAGGACTTTACCTTACTTTGAAACTTGCTTGTCGTGGGTGAGGATCGGTGGGGAAAGTGCTCTCTTTGCCCACAGGGGCTTTATTGCAGTCGGCTCCCAGGAACACCACTGGTAAAAGGAGTGAAAGAAGTACGATTAAGTCTAGGGAGAAATGGGATAGCGAGGGGCCTGTGATGGACACGTCCATCGATTTCTCAGAGAACCCTGCACCTGGGAACCCTTCCGAGCGGACCTGCTTTGAGGTAAGGGAGGCCTGGCTTTTCTACCCTCAACTGGCCTGCTTACTTGCTGCCAGCCTTCCCTGGGGAGGGACCATGACCTTGGGTGAGTCACCCTTCTGCGGAGGGCCATCAGCCCTGCATGTGCGGCAGCCTCAGTCTGGCGGGTGCCTCAGAGCGTCTACTACAACCCATCCTCTGAGCCACTTTGGTGCCCTTGCGTCTTATAATAAGTTCCGGAACAGCTTCTTTCTCTACAAGTCTGGCTGTTCTCTTCTCCTGCAAAGACTTCTCAGAGGAAAGTCAGCTATACTTCAGGCTGAGACTCACCAGCTCTCTCCTGTGTCGCCTGTCTTCTCTACTCACCCTTGGCTCTCAACAGGGGGTAAACACAATGCGGGGCAGCCGTGGAACGGAATACTACCATATGCATGTGGTGGAAAATGGCTAGTAACAATGGGTTAACTACACATGCAATGACGCGAGTGAATCTCAAGGACATTCTGTTGCGTGATTCCATCTTTATGAACTTCAAGGACAGGCAAAACTAATCTATGGCGACAGAAATCACAACAGTGGTTGCCTTTGGAGGGTGGGGATTGACTGGAAGGAGCCACAGGAATTCTGGGAAAGATGGAACTTCTTGGTTCACGTAGAGGTTACATGGATGTATACACTCATCAGAATTCATCCAGTTGTACTGTAAGGCACACGCAAAAATGTTAACTGTGGTGGAATTGACAGAGTTTGTTTTCTCATTTGCTATCTTTGTATTTTCCAAGTTTTCCTTAATGAACATGCACTTTTTAGAATAACTAGAATTGATTTTATTTAAAATATTTTTAAAGTTTATTTTGAGAGAGAGAGGAGAGACTGGGAGAGAGAAAGAAGGGAGGAGGCGGGGAGAGAGCGAGCGAGTGAGCAAGCAAGAGAAAGAAAGAGAGAGAGCGAGAGTTCCAAGCAGGCTCCATACCAGTAATGCAGAGCCTGATTCTGGGCTCGAACTAAGGAACCGCGAGATCATGACCTGAGCCAAAATCAAGAGTCACTGAATAAGCCACCCAGGTGCCCCTAGAATTTGTTTGTTTGTTTCTTTGTTTAATGTTCATATATTTTTGGAGAGAGAGACAGTGTGAACAGGGGAGGGGCAGAGAAAGGAAGACACAGAATCTGAAGCAGGCTCCAGGCTCCGAGCTGTCAGCACAGAGCCTGACAAGGGGCTCGAACTCACGAACTGTGAGATAATGACCTGAGCTGAAGTCAAACGCTTAACCAACCAAGCCCCCCAGAAGCCTCCCTAGACCATATTTTTAAGAAATATATTGATTTATTGTTTGAGGTGATGGATTATTTTCCCTCTCTTTCCTCTGTGGAAAATGTCAATGCTGTAACATTTGTATTAGGATGTTGCTTACAGAGGATTTCAAAATTCTAGCAAATCATAGATTTTGTATGGCGGGAGAATAACTTGAAAAATCAGCTGCTCTGGAATATTAGTATCCATAACGCTCAGGAGCGGTGGTTATTTAGGTTATGTACGTATATATGGATGTGTGTTTTTCTGGTGTATCTTTAGATATAAAGATACTTCCTTAAGCCAGCCTCTTTCAATGTTTTGTTATCTTGATGGATACTTGCTTAGAAGATTATTTTGAGGAAGGTAAAAGCCAGAGTGAATTCTATTATATCGAGGACCGCTGAGATTATCGATATTTAAAATGTTCTGCCACCCACCTAATTCCACTACTCCACCATTGATATGTCTATAATTTGATTTCTCTGTTATCTGTCATGAAATTTAAGAGCTGTTTGTATGTGTGAAACTCACTTTTATTTAAAGACACATTCCTTTTATTATTTAAGAAATTTTTAGCATAGAAGAGCCTCAGGTCCAATAACGATGCTTTATCTTTAGTTCAGAATAAAATCATTATATGCATCCATGCCGCCTTCTATCAAGTAGGCTGTTGTTTACATATTAAGAGAGGAAATACTTTCTCAAGAAACTTGTATAAATATCTTTAAAATGTTTTTTTTTTACTGTTTACTGTTACTGTTACTGTTTACTGTTTTTTTTTTTTTACTTTCTTTTTGAGAGAGAGATAAAGCACGAGCAGAGGAAAGGGCAGAGAGAGAGGGAGACAGAGTCAGAAGCAGGCTCCAGGCTCTGAGCTGTCAGCACAGAGCCTGATGTGGGGCTTGAATTCACAAGCTGTGAGATCATGACCTGAGCCAAAGTCAGATGCTTAATCAACCGAACCATCCAGGTACCCTGAAATATCTTTAAAAAAATAATTTATTGTCAAGTTAGCTAATATGCAGTGTATGCAGTGTAGCCTTAGCTTTGGGAGTCGATTCTCATGATTCATCTCTTCCTTACAACACGCAGGGCTCATCCCAAAGAGTGCCCTCCTCCATGCCCATCACCCATTTTCCCTGCTCCCCAAACCTCCACCCCCATCAACCCTCAGTTTGTATTTAAGTGTCTCTTATGTTTTGCCTCCCTCTCTGTTTTAACTTATTTTTTCTTCCCTTCTGCTATGGTCTTCTGTTAAGTTTGTCAAGTTCCACATATGAGTGAAAACATATGATATCTGTCTTTCTCTGACTGACTTATTTCACTTAGCATAATACAAATATCTTTTTTTTTAATTTTTTTTTTATTCTTCAGAGAGAGAGAGAGAGAGAGACAGAGCATGAGCCGAGGAGGGGCAGATCGAGAGAGGGACACATAATCCGAAGCAGGCTCCAGGCTCTGAGCTGTCAGCACAGAGCCTGATGTGGGGCTTGAACTCACAAGCTGTGAGATCATGACCTGAGCCAAAGTCAGACGGTTTACCGACTGAGCCACCCAGGCGCCCCCAAATATCTTAAATTTGATGAGATGTTGACACATAGAGACTCATGGCTTTGTATCATATGTGAGTCAACGATGACTGTTCCCTCCCCTTTCCTTCATCCCTTTCTCTCCTTCCTTTCTTCTCTCACCTCCTAACCCCTTCCCTCTCCCCTAATCTATCCCACAAGCCTACTGCGCTCTAGCCCCTGAGAGGTAATTACAAAGGCAAGTTGGAGATGCTCAGGAATGTTAACTGGGACTCAGACTTTCTTATTATGTTAAATCAGAAGAGAAGGGAAATACACGCTGGAATCCTTCAGTGTGGACACCATAGGACCAAATAATTTATCTTCCAAACCAGGACACTTTTGAGAGGGAAAGGGATCCTGTTGCTGGTTTAGGTAGCACAACAGCCATGACGGAAACTGTCCCGGGGCATCTAGCCTAGAACAAGTTCATCCAAGCTGCTTGGAGCCGACCTGTGCACGCAGGCTACCTGATCGCTGGAGTGGGGTGAGGGGGCAGTGCCTGAGCGAGGGATGTTCCCGGGAAGTGGGTTTTGTCCTTACCAGTTCTGGCACAGAAGAAAAGTAGTCGGTTTCTGTCATGAATATTGCAATGATATTGGTTTCTGTCATGAATACTGTAACAATATTCATGGCAGGATATCGTCATGAGTATTGCTACAAATACAGGTTTCATTGCATTTTTGTGGTTTCTGATGCTCTGGCCATCGGTGGGAATATGGTTTGGGGGCAAGATTTTCTACTCTGGGGGTAGGCTCTCTTCTTACTGATTTAAATTTTTTATAATTTTTATGTTTTTTATTTATTTTTTGAGAGACAGAGACAGTGTGAGCAGGGGAGGGTCAGAGAGAGAGGGAGACACAGAATCTGAAGCAGGCTCCAGGCTCTGAGCTGTCAGCACAGAGCCTGATGCGGGGCCTGAACCCATGAACCAGTGAGGTCATGACCTGAACCGGAGCCAGATGCTTAACCGACTGAGCCACCCAGGCGCCCCTTTTCCTACTGATTTTTTTGGTGTGTGTTGTGTGTCTGCTTGTGACAGACAATCTGTCTGCCTAATCGTGAGGAAACTTCCCTTTGACTCCGTTCTTGGTCTGCTCAGCCCTTCCCTGCATTACTGTTTTGCTTTTCACTAATCAAAATTGATGGCTATCGACCTACTCTGAAACCTTTCTGCTTTTATGAGTATTTTTGCACACCAAGTGCTCCTTGGTTATGCCTGTAATGGGTAGAGTGGCTGCAGAACCATTTTTACATTTAATTGGCTGTTCTCGATTTACTTCTAAGTAGTTTTTTGGTGTGTGCAAAACAGCTCCTGAATGGACCAATGAGAATACCGCACGTCAGTTTAAAAGGATAGGCACATTCCTGGGTCTGCACTGAGAAGGAGGATGTTTGGCAAGGAAAGTGTGTGGATCATGTAGTAGACACTCAATATTCAGTCATGTCTGGGAACAAATAAGGGCAATACAAATATGATGCCTTTCACTTAATTCAATCACTTGTTACTTTGGTTCCATTTATTTTGATCAAAAACCCACGAAACCAAACCATTTGTAATAAGGGCAACACAAGTCCTTCTCTTTTATTTTGATAGATGTTAATTACTGCAGGCAGGAGCTATGGAGAAATTCAATTACTGGCTGTAATAATGTTGTCATTTAATTAATAATGCATGCCTCATATCTGAGGGAGAGAGAAGAGTGCGAAGGTTTTGGAGAATTGACTGCAACGACAACAAAAGGTAATTCAGATACATGTGATGAACTTTCTAAGAACTATTGCCAAAGATAAAGTCCTTCTGCAACCTACAGGGAATGGACATGACCGTGTCCAAATGCTTGGTCAAAAAATTATTCCTCAGCGAAAGAAAGTAGGAGGGATTTTGCAACAGTTGGTAATAGCAAGGTTGCCAATCATTAAAAATGGAGATACAATAATAGTAGTACTGATGATAGCAAACATATATAGTGCTTATTAGATGCTTGGCAATTTTTTAACACTTTATAGATACTCAGTCCTTTAATCTTTATGACATCCTCCTTCACCTTCCCATAATGGAGAGAGAGCGCCGAATCCTAACCACTAGATGACCAGGGAGCTCCTTCCCATAATGGAAAGATGTTGTGTTAGCTTAGATTCCCTTAGAAGACTCTTGAGATAAGAATTAGAATGCAAATAGTCTCTTTGGGAGAAACTCGAGTAATGAGTGGAGAAGTGAGACAGGAACGGAAAGGCAGGCAATAAAGGATTAATGAGTATGTGCTACTAATGGTAACTGGTGAAATTTGTGGAGCTGATATAAGACCATACCTGAGTTATCTCAGCTAAAGGGCAAGGGAACTGGGTTTTTTTTTGTTTTGTTTTGTTTCGTTTTGTTTTTGAGAGGGAGAGAGAGCACGCAAGTGGGCGAGGGGCAGAGGGAGAGGGAGGGAGAGAATCTTAAGCAGGCTCCATGCTCAGTGTGGAGCCTGACACGGGGTTTGATCCCACAACCCTGAGATCATGACCTGAGCTGAAATCAGGAGTCAGACGTTTAGCCTACTGAGCCACCCAGGCGCCCCTGGGTTATGCCAGCTCCCATCAGTCATTTGTTGAGACCTGCTCCCAGGAGGCATTAATTAATTCTGTAGAACTTCTAACCTGACAACAGGTGGCCAAGGCAACTACAATGCCAGAGAGAGCTTTTAGACAACGAGATGCAGGGGATGACTGTAGGAAGTTGGGCTGCAGGCACTGAATGGTAAATGCTATAGGCACTAATAGCAGTTACTATAGTCCTTCATAATGTGTAAAATTTTTAAAAGCAGGATATGAAACAGATGCATATAATGCCTTCATTTTTGCGATCCCACTCTATGTACATATGCATACACACTTATAAATATGTAGAACCTGCTCCTGGGTTGCTGTGGTTCTTCCCTCCAACCCTTTGAGCTCTGGATCCCATTCTCTTATGTCTTACTGAGCACTTCACTCCTTGAAAATCTGTCCGCTCCCCTCCCCCTGCCCAACTTCCCTCTCACATGTAAGAGTGACCTTCCTTTGAAATGTTCACATCTGATACACATATACTCTACTAGTGCTCCTCTTTTTACTTGGGGGAGATGTGTATCCTGACCAGAGATTGAAAACACACTGCTAAGCCTGGATTTCAACAGTTAACTAAGATATGCCTAAGTGTGGTGTTCTTTGTATTTATTCAGCTTGGGGTTCAGTGAGCTTCTTGAATCTGTGGATTAGTATCTTTCATTAGTTTCCTCGGTACTGGAGACACTCTTAGCCATTATTGTTTTGCTTTGAACATCAGTTCTGTATCATTCTCTTTATCTCCTTTCTTCCTAGGAGTCCTAATATGCTTGTTTTGGGCCTATTCTCCATGTCCCCACTTGGCTGCTATGCTCTTTTTTTAGTTTTCTTTTTCTTTTCTTATTTTTTTTAAACATTTATTTACTCTTGTGAGACAAAGAGAGGCAGCCACAAGCAGGGGAGGGGCATAGAGAGAGGGAGACACAGAATCTGAAGAAGGCTCCAGGCTCTGAGCAAGCTGTCAGCACAGAGCCCGACGCAGGGCTCAAACCCATGAACTGTGAGAACATGACCTGAGCTGAAGTCAAATGCTCAATTGACTGAGCCGCCCAGGTGCCCCTGTATTTTCTTTAAGTAGGCTCCACACCTACCATGGAGTCTAATGCAGAGCCTGAGCTCACAACTCTGACTGAGATCAAGACCTGAGTTGAGATCAAGAGTCAGATGCTTAACTGTCTTCCTCTGTTCAATTGTATCTAGTCTAATATTAAGCCCATTTATTGAATTTTTAAGTGTAGATATTTTCTTTTCCAGAGGGATTTTTAGAACTTGTTGGCTTTTCATTTTGGATTCCAGGTATCTGCTGAAAATTTTCATTGGTTCCTATATTAAGATTCTCTTAATTGTAACTATTTTAAGATTTTAATATCACAAATCACCTGTCATACTATTTAAGTTGCTTGTTTTATTTCTCTTGATCTTTGGTCAATTATTGCTTTGAATTTTTAGCATGGCCTATAATTTTTTAGTGGACACTGTACATTATGGGAAAAAATTGTAGAGTCTCTGAATGATATTATCCTCTTCCAAAGAAGGGTTAACTTTTCTTTTGGCAGTCAAATAAAGTGCCAGGACTCACCTTGCTCCTACTGAGCCTTGGCTTTCCCATTTTGTGAGGGATGATCTATTTCAGACTTCCCTAATCCTACAGCATATTTGTACATCTTGGTGCATGGCCTAGGGTGTTTATCAAGGCCCCTCTACCTTGGAAGAGTTGGAGCCATCATGGTCTTCTTAGCACTCTGTGGCTTCTGTGACCTCTGCCTAACTTGTTATTCTGTTAGCTGCTGTTTTCTGATGGGTTTCTTGGGGCCGAGAGCTTAGAAGCTGCTGATCACTTGACAAGAAATTTTATGCAGATTTCGGGGCTCAGAGGCTCTCTGGGGTGTTGCCCTTCAATTTCCAGCCACTTTAACAGCTCCAAACTGTGCTCTCCATCTCCTTGGCTCAGTACAATAGTGCTGTCTGCTTGGACCATGAGTGTAAACTGCTCTCAGAAAATCTGGGGTGAATGTGAAGATTACCTCTTGTATCCCTCTTTTCTCAAAGCTTCTAGCCTTGCTTGGCTTGCCTGCATTGATGTTCTGCGGTGCTTTCCAACAGGTGTTTTCTATATGTTGTTCAACATTTATAATTCTTTCTTTTTCTCTCTTTCTTTTTTTCTCTCTCCCTTTGTCTCTTTCCTTTTCTTCTCTTTTCTTTTTTCATCTTCCTTCCTTTCTTCCTTCCTTCCTTCCTTCCTTCCTTCCTTCCTTCCTTTTCTTTTTGTCTCCCTCTCTCTGTCCCTCTTTCCTCTCCTCTCCTCTTGTCTCCTCTCCTCTCCTTTCCTCTTCTCTCCTCTCCTCTCCCCTCTCTTCCCTTCCTTTCTTCTCTTTCTTATTTCTTTCAGTTCAAGTTAATTAACATACAATGTAGTATTAGTTTCAGGTATAGAACCCAGTGATTCATCACTTGCATATAACACCCAGTGCTCATCCCAACAACTGCCATCCTTAATGTCCATCACACATTTAGCCCATCTCCCCACCCACCTCCCATCTAGCAACCCTCAGTTTGTTCTCTGTATTTTTAAAATGTTTATTTATTTATTTTTGAGGGGGGAGGGGCAGAGGGGGGAGACAGAAAATCTGAAGCAGGCTCCCCACAGTCAGCATAGAACTTGAGCGGGGCTCATCAACCACAAGATCATGACCTGAGCCAAAACCAAGAGTTGGACACATAACTGACTGAGCCACCCAGGTGCCCATGTTCTCTGTATTTAAGAGTCTCTTGTGGTTTGCCTCTGTTTT
>NC_043717.1:9770296-9777533 GCF_006229205.1 Suricata suricatta
TATATATATATATATATATACATATATATATATCTCACATCTTTATCCATTAATCAGTTGATGGACATTTGGGTTCTTCCCATAATTTTGCTATTGTTAATAAACTTATTGGGGCGCCTGGGTGGCTCAGTCAGTTAAGCCTCTGACTTCAGCTCAGGTCAGATCTCACGGTCGTGGGTTCAAGCCCCGTGTCAGGCTCTGTGCTGACAGCTAGCTCAGAGCCTGGAGCCTGTTTCCGGTTCTGTGTCTCCTTCTCTCTCTGCCCCTCCCCCTCTCATGCTCTGTCTCTCTCTGTATCAAAAATAAATAAAACATTAAAATAAAAAAAATAAACTTATAAACATTGGGGTGCATGTGCCCCCTTTGAATCATCAATTTTTTATCCTTTGGATAAATACCTAGTAGTGTAATTGCTGGATTGCAGGGTAGTTATATTTTTAATTTTCTGAGGAACCTTTATATTATTTTCCAGAGTGGCTGCACCAGTTTGCATTCCCACTGGCAGTTCAAAAGGGTTCCTCTTTCTCTGCATCCTCACCAACATCTCTCATTGCCTGAGTTGTAATGTTAGCTGTTCTAACAAGTGTGAAGTGGTATATCATTGTTGTTTTGATTTGTATTTCCCTCATGGATGAGTGATGTTTAGCATCTTTTCATGTGTCTGTTAGCCATCTGGATGTCTTCTTTGGAAAAGTGTCTATTTATATCTTCTGCCCATTTCTTTTTGGGTATTGAGTTTGATAAGTTCTTTATAGACTTTGGATACTAACCCTTTATCTGATATGTTATTTGCAGATATCTTCTCTCATTTTGTTGGTTGCCTTTTAGTTTTGTTGATTGTTTCCTTTGCTGTGCAGAAGATTATCTTGATGAGGTGCCAATAGTTGATTCTTGGTCCTGTTTCCTGTGCCTCCAGAGATGTGCCTAGTAAGAATTTGCTGTGGCCAAGGTCAAAGAGATTGTTGCCTTTGTTTCTTCTAGGATTTTGATGATTTTCTGTCTTACATTGAGGTCTTTCATCCATTTTGAATTTATTTTTGTGTATGGCATAAGGAAGTTGCCCAGGTTCATTCTTCTGCATGTCACTGTCCAGTTTCCCCAACACCTTTTGCTGAACAGACTTTTTTCCATTGGATATTGCTTCCTGCTTTGTTGAAGATTAGTTGGCCATACATTTGTGGGTCCACTTCTAGGTTCTCTATGTGTTTGTTTTTGTGCCAGTACCATAATGTCTTCATGATTAGAGCTTTGTAACACAGCTTGAAGTCTGGGACTGTGATACCTCTAGTTTTGGTTTTCTTTTCCAAGATTGATTTGGATATTTGGGGTCTTTTCTGGTTCCATACAAATTTTAGGATTGTTTATTCTAGCTCTGTGAAGAATGCTGGTGTTACTTTGATAGGGCTTGCACTGAATGTGTAGATTGCTTTGGGTACTATAAGCATTTTAACAATATTTATTCTTCCAATCCATGAGCATGGAATGTTTTTCCATTTCTTTGTGTCTTCTTCAGTTTCTTTCATAAGCTTTCTATAAATTTTAGCATGAATATGAGTCTGATATTAACTGATCATTCTTTGGGTGATATTGAAATGTCATTTCCTCAGAGAGGAGTTCTCTAGCTACCATATCCAAAGTGTCCTCTTCCTTTATCTCTTCTTCATTTGCTTCTTAGCTTTTTTTTTCCAGAGTTTATTTGAGAGAGTGTGTTTGTGAGTGTGTGTGTGTGTGTGTGTGTGTGTGTGTGAGCAGGGGAGGGGCAGAGAGAGAGAGAGAGAGAGAGAGAGAGAGAGAGAGAGAGAGAGAGAGACAGAATCCCAAGCAGGCTCTTCATTGTCACTGCAGAGCCAGACATGGGGCTCGATCCCATGAACTGTGAGATCATGAATTGAGCTAAAACCAATAGTCTGGCACTTAACTGACAAAACCACCCAGGCACCGCTTTAGTTATAAATTTGTTGTTTTGTTTTTTAAATAATCTCTACATCCAACGTGGGGCTTGAACTCACAACCCTGAGATCAAGAGTCACACACTCCACCGACTGAACCAGCCAGGTGCCCCTGCTTTTTAATTTTTATCACAATATGTACTTTAATTTGTTTATTCACTTTTTTTGTGCCTGTTACCCCCCCCCCCCCCCCGCATGAATGTGCTGGCAAAATTCTATCCATGGAACTCTTCTTTCATGGGCTATCTCTTAATGGGTTGTGGAGGACGGGAGGGAAGGGAGTGTGAAAAGTGGACAAGGCAGGGGCAGCAAAGAAGCTGCCTACTTTGCCAGGGCTGAGGTTGGTGGGAGGGGTTTCTAGGACTTCCAGGGAGTGAGCTGTAGGATGTTGGCATGGGTGTCTCTGAGCTGACAAACTGGCTCCTGAAGTTGCTTCCTAATATGAACATAGAATTCATCTGTACTCTTCCTCGGGACATGGAGATAGAAACCATTATTCCCACTGCCCAAGGGGCCCACACAGAGACAGGATTTGAATCCAACATGAATCCTTTAACTTCAGAGCTAATGGTCATTTTCCTACATCTTCAGATCACACGTTTTGGTGTGTAACATACGTTTCTGATTCTCTAGGTCTAACCTGAACTCGGCCATCTGCTTTTGGTGATTTGGGTATTAGCCATCCAGTGGATGTCACCAGGTGTCTCCTGTTATGGACGTAAACTGAATTTGAGGTTCAAAGATCTTATTAATAGCCTCTAATTAAAATTGACCATTATCATTAAGTGCAAAAAAGCAAGGCACATTCCATTGTGTAAAAAGGGAAGGGATATAAAAAGGGAAGGAAGAAATAGATTTGCATTTGCTTTGGTGTGCAGAGAAAACCTTTAGATGATACACAGAAACTAGTATGGGAAGGGGATGGGTGGAGAGGGACACGGTGAGAAGAGACTTTTTGGTGTATGGCCTTTTATAACTTTCAGTTTTGTCCCTTGAAAATTTAATATATATGCAAAGAAATTAAATGAAAAATATCCACATACTAGCCATGCCAATACAAATGATTAACATTCTTGGCCTTGGACTATCTGTCTGTTGTCTTAGCACTGTTGTGTTTCAGGATCCTGAAACAAGAGGCCAGTTTTGGGCATACCATGTGGACATTGTGGACAAATTTCCCATAGGAATACATGGAAATTAGAATTATAATGACATTATGCATATTAAATTTAGCTGCCCAGTGGATTACATAGAATTTCCGACTGTCTTGACCTTGTATTGTATTGTTTCTATGGGATTAGGCATTCCACGTTTCCTAAAATATAGACTTAAATGAACATACAACTTTTATAAGTTGTCATCACTTAGGTAAGACTATAACTAATTAAAAAAAAGTTTTGTTCAGCATTATCACCTTCATGTGGGTAGAGCTGCTAACTTTGGGTGTTGAAAAGGGAAAAGTCATGCTTTCATTTAAAAAGACTGACTTTCTGGATGATGACGGGGTGAAGACTGTTAAGACATAATTCTATAATTCAAGCAGACTCTTAGGAATCAAAGAAATTCTTTGATGATCCAACTGCCTACTTAAAAGAGAGGATTTTTCCCCCCTCTTCTGTTCTCTCTAGGATGACTGGTCTTATTCATCTGAATAAAACGTGGCTTTTAAGAGAAAGAAAGCATGCACGTGCCTTTGCACTTCATGTATTTTTCTCCAGTAGAGTTTCTTTCACTTACTACATCAGAGCAAAATAAGTGATTCTGCTCCTTCGTGTCACATATGGTCATGTCTAAGTGAGGCTTTATGTTTAGCTTAAGAATATTTTGGCTTAAAGGCAGCAAATGAGGTCTTCAGTTTCTTTAAATCCTAGGGAGCACCATCTGACTGCCTGAATAACTCTGGAAACAGCATACTGATGACTGGGCAATTCTCTGTCTCAAGAGCCTTGCTAATTGAAGATGTGTCCCAACACCCCTTCATTTAAGCATTCTGCTTTGCACATGATGCCTGCTCTGTTACATTTGTGCTTTCCCTTCCAAGCGAATCATGCTTAGCTGCTCGGCTCCCCATCAAGGAAGATGCAGGGACTGCTTCGCGGGATGAAGCACCTAGCACGTGTCTGGTACATGGCAGTCCTGAACGCATGATCTTACGATCTAAAAGCAGTAAAAGGAAGATATGTTTAACTCAGGTTCCCCAGAAACAGACCCTGACATGAGAATTTGAGAGTAAGGGATTTCTTGAGGAAGTGCTCCCCAGAGGGAGTGTTCTGGAGAGGAGGGAAGAAGCGAGAGTTTGGGACAGGGAATGCTCAGCCTCAGCCTAATCCTTGGGAACTCTGGAAGAGGAATGAGCCTCAGAGACCTTACTGCCTCCAGGCCTTAAAGGGAGGGAGTGAGGCCTGCAGACTCCCGTACTCCTGGGAAGGAAGTGAACTCCCAGATGCTTGTGCTTTCAGGACAGGAGGGTGAAGTGGTTAGAGGCTGGGGGCAGTGCTCTGAGCAAAGCTGTAGCACCAGCCTTCAGAAGCAAAGCCCATAGAAGGCAGGCAAAGGATGCACAGAACCACAAAAGAGGCCTGAGGGGGGCAGGAGGGCACCCACCAGGTCTGCTGAAAGGTCAAGGTAGGGCCTGCTTTGTGAGTATGTGACAGGTGCAACTGTACCCAGTCCTGCTCCCGGAAGCGCTTGCACTTGGGACTCAATGCTCTACGGTCACCATCTTGAAATTCTTAATTTGATCTTCTACTGTATGTTTTGTAGGCAAAGTCTGATGGGACAGGGGAGCATGCACAGCCCCTCCTTCCACTGCCTGCTGCCTCTCTGGGACCAGTTCCCAGGCACTGGTGTAGCTGCTCTGACCCCCGTGCCCGGTGCCCATGTGGCCTTTCCTACGCCTCCTTGCCCAGCTGCTGCTGTGAGGGCACAGGCTGCAGTGTGTGGGGGAGGCCGCGTTCCTGCAGCTGCTGTCCGCCTCCAGAGGGGTGGCAGGGTGGGGGGCATGGGAGTGGGCTTGGGGAGCCCTGGGACGTCTCTGGGTGAACACTGGCAGCTGTCCTCACCACGCAGGACACAGTGGGGGAGGAGGGCACACCCTCTCCCGCTGTGATGTGGGTGCTGAGTGTGTCCTGGCTTGGAGCCTTTCACCTCTGGGGGACACTGGCCATCCACTGTGGGTTGCAGTGGTGACCCCATGGGAAGGGGAGACTGACGAGATGACCGGTGGCAGGTTAGAGGGGATCGTGGCAGACGATGGCTTGTGCACACGTGGGTGGCTGCACCAACCTGCACGGCAAGGGTCCTGGTCACCTGTGAGGGTCCCCACTCACCTTATGAGAATCCCACGGATCCCTGATGAAATTCCAGGGAGTATGGAAGTGAAGAGCAAATATCACCACAGGGTGAGAGAGACTCTGTAAAGAAAGGAAAACTTTTTGTATGTTAATAAGTTTAAGAGCACTCTCCACTCCCCCCCCCTTTTTTTTTTTACATTTTCCTTTTGCGTTGAGCTCTGTAAATTAGATAGCTTGGGTCAAGGTAAGATAATTTAAAAAATGTTTTTCATTTAAATTCTAGTTAGTTAACATACAGTGCAATAGTGGTTTCAGGAATAGAATTCAGTGATTCATCACAAGGTAAGGTAATTTTTCATACAGAGGTGACTGTAGCAGGTCAGAGCAGGAGGAAACATTTTAATGCCCAGCTCAGAAAATGTAATAATTTAATTCAAAATGAATTACCATTTATTAAGCTTTTATATGCCATTCATTGTACAAATTACCTTAATTATCACTTTAGGCTTAACAAAGACCCTGCAAGCCAGAGATGATAAAGCCAACTCTAGTAGATGGAGACTCAAATAAAGCTGACTGCAGAACTCTTAACTTCTGTGCTCGTGCTCTGCAATAGAAATACCATGTGAGTCATGCCTAATTTTAACTTTTCTAGTAGTCGCATTAGAAAGTAGAGATAACCCTCAGCAAAGTAGGTTTAGAGGGAACACAAACATCATACTCATTGGGCAAAAACAGAGCTTTTCCCCTAAGGTTGGAGCAGGACAGGGATGTCCACTCTTACCACTTTTATTCAACATAGCACTGGACGTCCTGGCTACAGCAATCAGACAACAAAAAGAAATAAAAGGCATCCAAATGGGTAAGGAAGAAATCAAGCTTTCACAATTTGCAGATGACATGAGCTTCTATGTAGAAAACCCTGGAGACTCCACCCAAAATCTACTAGAACAGATAAATGAATTAAGTAAAGTCACAGGATATAAAATCAATGTGCAGAAATCCACTGCATTTCTATACATGGATAATGAAGTAGCAGAAAGAGAAATTAAGAAAACAGTCTTATTTACAATCACACCAAAAAGATTAAGATACTTGGGAATAAGCCTAACCAAAGAAGAAAAGACCTGCTCTCTGAAAACTAGAAAACACTGATAAAAGAAATTGAAGATGACAAAAAGAAATGGAAAAACATTACATGCTCATAGATTGGAAGAACAGATATTGTTAAAATGTCTATACTACCCAAAGCAATCTACAAATTTAATGCATTATCTACTAAAATACCAATAGCATTTTTCACAGAACTAGAACCAAAAAAAGCCCCTAAAATTTATATAGAATCACAGAAGACCCCAAACTGCCAAAGTAATTTTGAAAAAGCAAAACAAAGCTGGAGGTATCACAATTCTAGATTTCAAGCTATATTACAAAGCTATAGTAATCAAAACGTTATGGTGCTGGCACATAAAATAGACACACAGATCAATGGAATAGAATAGAAAACCCAGAAATAAACCCACAATTGTATGATCATTTAAACTTTGACAAAGCAGGAAAGATTATCCAATGGGAAAAAGACAGTGTCTTCAACAAACAGTGCTGGGAAAACTGGTCAGCTACATGCAAAAGAATGAAACGGGACCATTTTCTTATACCATACACAAAAATAAATTCAAAATGGATTCAAGACCTAAATGCAAGACCTGAAACTATAAAAATCCCAGAAGACAGCAGAGGCAGTAAGTTCTCTGACATCGACTGTAGCAACATTTTTCTAGCTATGTCTCCTGCAGCAAGGGAAATAAAAGCAAAAATAAACTATTGAGGCTACTTTAAAAGAAAAAGCTTCTGCATGGTGAAGGAAACTGTCAACAAAACTAAGAGAATGGGAGAAGATATTTGCAAATGACATATTGGATAAAGGATTAGCATCCAAAATATAAAGAAGTTACACAACACCCCAAAAAAACAAATGATCCAATTAAAAATGGG
>NC_043717.1:9777633-9789913 GCF_006229205.1 Suricata suricatta
CAAGGGAAATAAAAGCAAAAATAAACTATTGAGGCTACTTTAAAAGAAAAAGCTTCTGCATGGTGAAGGAAACTGTCAACAAAACTAAGAGAATGGGAGAAGATATTTGCAAATGACATATTGGATAAAGGATTAGCATCCAAAATATAAAGAAGTTACACAACACCCCAAAAAAACAAATGATCCAATTAAAAATGGGCAGAAGGCATGAGCAGACATTTCTTTAAAGAAGACATCCTGATGGCCAACAGACACATGAAAAGATGTTCAACATTACTCACCATCAGGGAAATATGAATCAAAACCACAATGAGCTATCAGGTCACATGTATCAGAATGGCTAAAATCAAAAACACAAGAAACAGCAAGTGTTGGTGAAGATGTGGAGAAAAAGGAACCCTCTTGCACTGTTGGTGGGAATGCAAACTGGTGCAGCCACTGTGGAATACAGTATGGAGGTTACTCAAAAACTAAAACTAGTACTCCCCTATGATCCAGAAATTGCATTACTGGGTATTTACTCCCAAGTACAAAAACACTATTCAAAGAGATACATGAACCTTGATGTTTATAGCAGCATTATTTACAATAGCCAAGTTATGGAAAGAGCCCTAATGTGCATCAATGGATGAATGGATAAAGAAGATGTGGTATATATACACAATGGAATATTATTCAGCCATAAAAAAGCAATGAAATTTTGCTATTTGCAACGACATGGATGGAGCTAGAGAGTATAATGAGAAGCAAAATAAGTCAGAGAAACACAAGTACTATGATTTTACTCATATGTGAAATTAAGAAACGAACAAGTAAAGGAAAAAAAATAAGAATGAGACAAACAGAGTAACAGACTCTCAACTATAGAGAACAAACTGATAGTTACTAGAGGGGTGGGGAGTGAGGAAATGGGTGAAATAGGTGATGGGGGTGAAGGAGTGCACTTGTCATGATGAGCACAGGGTGATAATGTATGGAAGTGGTGAATCACTGTATTGTACACCTCAAACTAATAAAACATTGTATGTTAACTATACTGTAATTAAAATAAAAAGTGAAGACAAAGAAGTGAAATTAATTTTAATAATCTTATTGTACTTAACCCAATGTATTTAAGATATTGTTATTTCTAAATGTAAGCACTATAAAAATGAGAACTCATATTTTTTTTCATATGAAACCCTTAAAATCTAGTGTGTATTTTACACTCAAAGCACAACTCAGTTTGCATATCAAATTTTTATTTGACATCCTTATTTCACATTTAGATTTTATAAAACTTAGAGTTGAAAACAGATGTTCCAAGCATACTTAAAAGCTTTCCAGTAACTGGATCGAGCATTTATTTTTGTATTTAAGTTTAAAATTAATTAAAATGATATAACATGAAAAATTAAGTTCCTCTAGTGTTCTAGGCATATTTCAAGTACTCAACAGCCATATGTAGACAGTTGGACAGCACAGCTCAAAGATAATGGAGGCAGTGAGAGGCAGCTGTGGGAAGCTTTCTAGCAAGGGTCTGGAGATAGACTGGTAAAGAGTCAAGGGATAGGAAGTGAGGCAAGAGGAAAGGGACCAGGAGGCAGCACCAGCATCTTCTCAGGTGCAGAGCCAAAGCATGTTACTGTCTTTCCAATAAATATTTATTGAGTGCCAACTATTCATTAGGCACTGTTATGGTGTTGAAGTTACAGGACCTGTCCTTGCCCTTGATTTCATGTTTGTGGTGTATGTGGCCAGGGCCTGGCTGGAAGTTAGATTGTAAACATGTCTATTAGATTCCTGTAGCTGCTGTAAAAATGTACCACCAATTGGGCAGCTTAGAACAACAGAAATCCAATTTCTCTTGGTTCTAGGGGCTAGAAGTCCTAAATCACTGTGTTGGTAGGTTCATGGTCCCTCAGAAAGGCTCTAGGGAAGAATCCTTCCTTGCCTCTTTCCAGTCTCTTGGTTTCAGGTGTTCACTGAGTTTTGGCAACACAACTCCAATCTCTGTCTCTGTCTTCACACGGCAGTCCTCTCTCTGTGTGTGTTTGTGTCTATGTACAGATTTCCCTCTTCTTAACAAGGACATTAGTCATATTGGATTAAAGATCCACTGTATTCCAGCACCATTCACAGGTATTTGGGGTCAAGACTTCAACATATCTTTTGTGGGGGGGATACAATTCAACTCATAGCAACATGTAATTCTGTAAAAATAAATTCAATATTTTCAGAAAATGCTTCAGTGAAAATAAGGCAGGGCAATGGGATTAAGAATGCTGCGTAAGGAGTAGGCTGGTAAATTTCACAGGAGGAGGCATAAGCTGAAGGAATAAAGGAGAGACACACCAACTGTCTGCCTGTTGGGCCAAATGTGCTCAAGGAAGCTCTGGGGACTTAGGTGTTCTCCGTGGTCTCTGAGTACCCACCACTGTTACTATGCTGTCCATTCTCCAGCTCCTTGTTGAAACTTGTGAGTTAAGAATCACCACAAACAAGGATGAACTTGTCAGCCAACATTTTATCCCCACGAGACGCACAATAACTGAAGAACAACTATAAAGGTGGGTGAGACAATTTGACCCCAAACCCAGTTCTATGAGACTTGGTCAGATGGGGATCGACCTGGATTGGCAGTAAGTGTTATCAATGCCCACACCATCATGGTATCACCACTCAGGCATCTTCCTTTCTTTTTCTTTGACTTGAACTTGATTTCATTCACCTCTGTAGCTGTACACTCTAGTTCAAGTCCCCATTTGACCAAGTCAGGAATCACAAGAGATGTCCATGGAAAGGAAAGGGAGCACAATACCACGCTCTGAACATAACTCTTGAATTAATTCTGTTTTAACTCTGTGGTTAAATTATTCTCTACAGCAGTATAGGCACAAGATAATTGAAAAAATTATAATAAAAACAAAAACTTCCCTTCAAAAACAAAAACAAATTTCAAAACCCCAACCAACCAACCAACCAACCAAACCACAAAATCCTGTCTTCCTCCTCATTTCTAAAGTTAGAGCCCTAATTTTCACCATAAACAAACACCAATTCCAGGTGGACTAAGACTGAAACAGGAAAAGTAAAACTTGCCTAGAAAAACAGGTAAAGGGTCCCAACACCCAGTTCTGGTGTCCTACAATTCAACTCAGTTCTGACACTCATTTCCACTACTCTGTGATAGCATCAGATTACACAAGTAAGGGCTCAGTCCTGCAGGACTGTGCCCCACTACAGAGGCCACTTGCAAGTCCAGGTTGTCACCTGTGCTCTGATTGACTGGCTACATTGGACGTTCCAGTGGTCCCCACCTTGGATTTGATTAATTTTCTAGAGTGGCTCCTAACTCAGAGAAACATTTTGCTAATTAGAACACCAGTTTATTACAAAAGGATATAATTCAGGAATGGCCAGATGGGAGAGAGGCATAGGGCAAGGCATGGGGAAGAGGTATGGAGCTTCTGTGCCCCCTCCAGGTGCACCAGTCTGCCCCCATGTCCACGAATTCACCACCTTGGACACTCTCTGAACTTCACCCTTTTGGGTTTTTATGGAGGCTTTATTACATAGTGATGATTGATTAGATCATTGGCCATTGGTGACTGAACACAATCTCCAGCCCCTGGAGGTCAGGGAGTGGGACTGAAAGTTCCAACCTAATCACATAGTTGGGCCTCCTGGCAACCAGCCCCCTTTTGTAGGTTTTCCAAAAGTCAACTCACTAACATAATAAACAAAGGGCTTCTTTGTTTCTCTCATCACTAGGAAATTCCTAGGGAATTCCTAGGAGGTCTATGCCAGAAATGAGGAGAGAGACCAAATATATTTTTCTTATTATAAATCACAAATCACAAAAGGAACATATATCTTAATCTTGACATGAAGTCTCCCTTAAAGCTTGGCAGAGAAGTGAAACATTAAAGCACTGAGAGATTTGGGGGCACCCGGGTGGCACAGTCAGTTGAGCATCCGACTTTGGCTCAGGTCATGATCTTGTGGTTTGTGAGTTTGAGCCCAGCATTGGGCTCACTGCGGTAGATGCAGAGCCTGCTTCAGATCTTCTGTCCCCTTCTCTCTCTGCCCTTCCCCCCCCCCCGCTTATGCTCTGTCTCTCAAAAATAAATAAACATTTAAAAAATATTGAGAGATTTGACCTCACTAAAAACAGTAAAAACCCTTATAGGTGGCCTGAAATACCATAAGTTAAAAGACAAATATTAACCTATGGAAAAGCATGCAACGCATGACAGAAAAAATATGGGGGGTGGGTATTAGCTATCAAGTAAAAGTCTTACAAATCAATAAAACAAACCACTCAATAGAAAAATGGGCAAAAGATGGACAAGAATAATTGATTTGTTTTTTTTTAATTTTTGAGGTTTATTTTTATTTTTGAGAGAGAAAGACAGAGCATGAGCAGGGAAGGGAAAGAGAGAGAGTCACACACACACAGAATCTGAAGCAGGCTCTAGGCTGTCAGCACAGAGCCTGATGTGGGGCTCAAACCAAAGAACCATAAGATCATGACCTAAGCTGAAGTTGGACACCTAACCAACTAAGCCACCCACACACCCCAAAAATTGATTCTTGAAAGCAGTTCAAATGGCCAATGCCATTTGTTAATAATGAAAGAATGCAAATTAAAATAACAAGACATAAATTTTGACTTACTGGTTGGTAAAGACCAAAACAATTGGCAATGCCCAGGATTGTGATGGTCTGAGGAAAAGGGCCCTCACAAACTAGTGGTAGAAATCTAATTCATACAACATTCAGGGTGGACAATTCGGCAACATTCATTTCAGTGACTAATAGGCATATCTCTTGCCCAAGAAATTCCACTTCTGGAAATCTACCTTGATAACGTAATCAAGCAAGTGAACAAAGACATTGCGAGTTGTATCACAACACTGTGATAGTGAAAAAAAATGGAAGCAACTTAAGTGCCAACACTAGGGAATTGGATAACTGAATGATGATCTATTTGTGCAATGGCATCTCATGCGGCCACTGATAAGGATAAAACAAATGTAAAATAAATGAAAACATGCTCATGATGTATTACATTTAAAAACTGAGTTTTGGAATAGTGACTAGAGTAGGATCCTCATTTTGTTTAAAAAGAAGATCTGAAAATGTTTAGTTAATAGTAATTGCCTCTAGAGAGTGAAATTAGGGAAGACACTATTGTTTCTTTCAAAGCAGTGGAAGGCAGAGTTTCATAGCCAGACTTCTGGGGTCAGACTGTGGGGTTCCAATTCTGCCTCTCCTCTATGTACTAGTTTTCTATCATTAGGCCTGTTTCTTAATCTCTTTCAGCTTTTTTTTTTTTTACATTTTATTTATTTTTGAGAGACAGAGAGAGACAGAGCATCACCAGGGGAAGGGCAGAGAGAGAAGGAGACACAGAACCCGAAGCAGGCTCTAGGCTCTGAGCTGTCAGCACAGAGCCCAACGCGGGGCTCGAACCCACGAACCATGAGATCATGACCTGAGCTGAAGTCAGACGTTCAACTGACTGAGCCCCCCAGGTGCCCTAATCTCTTTCAGCTTCTGTTTTTTCCATCTTGTAAATTGGGCACACAGTGTCTAGCTCATAGGGGTGTTGTGAGACATCAGACACGTATGTGTTGGTTGGTTCATTTCAGCATAGTGTTAGCAAATGGCCGGGGCCAAATACATTTTAGCCATCATTATGACATTTTCTATATGCCTTGAATTTTATGACAAACATCTGTCGCTTTAACAGTAAAGAAACAATACATATCCAAGGTGGCCAAAAAATGGAAACATAGGCAAATATGCAGATAGAATGGCTTACTGATGTTATATCATAATAAACCAGCATCTGTGATTCCTGACTTTGTGACCACCCTGTATATGTACTTTCCCCCCCTGGTTTCTAAAACAAATAAGGTAAAATTCACATAACATAAAACAAACCATTTATAGCGAACCATTCAGCGGCATTTAGTACATGGACGGTATTGGGCCACTGGTCCTGGTATCAAGTTCCAAAACATCTGCATCACCCTGGAAGGAGAGCCTGTATGTGTGAAGAAGTCCCTCCTCCTCATTCCCTTCTCCGCCTGCTCTTGGGAACCACCAGTCTGCGTTTTGTCTTTATGAATTTACATATTCCAGGTATTTTATTTAAATGGAATCATACAACACGTGTCTGGCTTCTTGAACTCAGCATCATGTTTCTGAGGTTTAGCCATGTGGTAGTAGGTGTCAGAATTCCATTCCTTTACATGGCTGAATACTACTCCATTGTATGGATGTAGTGTGCCTCTGTTTATCCATGCATTTGCTGATGGGCATTTGGGCTGTTTGCGCTTTCTGGCTATTGTGAGCCATGTTTCCACGAACTCGCATATGCAAGTGCTTTCTTCAGTGCCTCTTTCTTCTTTTTTTAAATGTTTGTTTATTTTGGAAGAGAGAGAGAGAGCATGCACGCACATGTGCACAAGTGTGGTTGGGGGAGGGGGAGAGGCAGAGAGAGAAGGAGAGACAGAGAGAGAGAGAGAGAGAGAGAGAGAGAGAGAGAGAGAGAGAGAGAGAGAATCTCAAGCAGGTTCTGCACTATCAACATAGAGCCCAACTCAGGGCTCGATCCCATGAACTGTGAGATCACGACCTGAGCAGAAACCAGACGCTTAACTGACTGAGCCACCCAGGTGTCCCTTGAGTGCCTCTTTCAATTCTTTTGCATCCCTACCTACTGATAGAGTTGCTCGCTCATACGGCAATTCCATGTTTAACTTTTTAAGAAAATGCCAAACCAGTTCCCTGAGCAGCCAAACCACTTTATATCACTATCAGCAGTGCCTATGGGTTCGGATTTTTCCACATTCTTTCCAACAGTGTTATTTGTGATTTATACTGATATTATTTATATTTATGTTCAAGTTAGTTAACAAACAGTGTAGTCTTGGCTTCAGGAGTAGAACCCGGTGACCCACCTCTTACATATGGTGCCCAGTGCTCGCAGTCCTAGTGGGTGAGAAGTGACATCTCTTTGTGGTTTTGATTTGCATTTTCCTAATGACTGGTGATGCTGAGCGTCTTTTCAGGTGCTCGGTGGCTGCTTGTATATCTTCTTAGGAAAAAGGTATGTTTAAGTCCTTTACCCATTTTATTTTCATTTGGGTTGTCTTTTTGTTGTTGAGTTGTAAGAGTTCTTTATATATTCTGGATGTCTATTTGCTTTTGAATATTCATCCTTTGAGACTCAACTCAGATTCTCCAAGAAGCCTAACTTCCCCAGCTAGAATTTTATTTCTCCATTGTAAGGACAGGTCTGAATCAAACTGACTCTGACCTTGGAGGCCTAAGTGTCAGCTTCTCAGACAACTCTTGTAACACCCAATCAGGAAAGACCAGCTAACACCTTTAACATTTCTAAGGGCGGGCCTAAAGATGGAGGTTAAGACTAGTCACGCCCTACGTGAGGGCCCCGGGTCCACTCTGTAATTGGTTAAAGTTACTGTCAATGATGTGATGCTAATATGATTGGACCCCTGTACCTGTGTCACAATTTCCTGTAACTCCCCCTTCCCAAACTCATAAATGCGCTACCCTGCCTTTGTTCGGGGCTCTCTCCACGTGGATCCAGTGTGTTGTGGAAGTCTGTGAGCCCGAGTTTAGGCTGGCCGGGCCGAAATTTGTAATAAAGCCCTTTGCTTTTGCATGCGTGATTCAGCCTCCCTGGCGGTCTCTGGTTTTTGGGGGCGATATTAAAATCTGGGTACAACACCATCCTCAGAGAACATGCAACAAAGACCGTCTGTGGCCCACAAAGCCTAAAATATTTACTATCTAGCTCTTTACAGAAAATGTTTGCTGGCACCTGGACTATAAATTCCTCAAGGGCAAAGGATTGTTCTTGGCAGAGCCTTAAATGCTCAAAATGATGGCCCTCGGTTACTGAAAAATCCAGGGTTTTGCATTTAATGTAAAGGGAAGCAATACATTTTGGAAAAAGAGTCTTTCCAAAATGATTATGACCCCAAGAATTCTGACCTTCCAATTTATTTGAAAACTTTACTTGTGCGGAATGTCTGAACACCTTCCGTTCTGGTAAAGCAGAATACATGAAGCGTTCCTGTGATTTTGTTCACTGAACGTTGTGGCTGAGCTCTGAGGAAGTGGTTTGAGAAACACCTTACGTGCTTTGAAACCCCGAAGTCTGAGGCACAGCGTTAAGACCGCAAACGTCATCATCTTCATCGTCGTTTGGTCTGCTGCTGTTCTCATTTGCTGCTGCCGGAACACAAGATAATTGGCACAAAGTGTCGCTCAGCTTATGGTCCAGGAACCAGAGCCGGCAATGATGTCACAGATCACAAAGGCCTGCAAATGTCTTGGCTGTTATGTGAAGAGGTTTCAGACTGACAGAAGAAATGTGCTTAAAAATGACACGTCTGTTTCAGAGTTCCTTGAAGGTGGACATCTCCACGTTGCTATTTTCACCTTGGTCTAGGCCTCTCCATCTGGCAAGAAATAGCACCTTGCCCTTTTGCTCGGTTGTTTTCACCTTGATTTTTCTCAATCCCAGCGGAAGCATTTCTGTGGCCTTGACGATCAGATTGAATGGAGGAGTTGAGATCAGATTGAATGGAGGAGTTGATTACAGCGGAGGAGGGACATTAACAGTTGTGACTGCATCAACCCCGGTCTTTTGTGCTCTGGGCGGAGGTCTGGATTGGATTCTGATTACAAGTAGCCAGGGATCAGTGAGGTGAAAACAAGAGAGAGCTAGGAGTCTGTCCCTACAGTCAGGAGGCCATCCCTGAGGGGGCCTGTACTGGCAGAGAATCGGGGAGCACAGTTCCTGGACGCAATCAGCAAGCTTTTTGTATAATGGGCCAGATCAAGACATATTTCCAGTTTTGCAGTCCAGACAGCCTATCTAACACTTCCGCTGCCTAGACAAGGGAAAGAAACAGCAGGGCTCACTGCTTCAGGAAAACTTTATGCACACCAGCGGGCCGTGGGCTAGATCTGGCCGAGCCAGGTCTACAAGACCCATTTCAGATGGGACTGCTGTGTCTCTTCCTCCAGTTGGAACGCTTTGGAGCATTTCTGTGTTTACAAGCCCCTCCCCACACCAAAAGGTGACCAGGTTGGCAAGAGAGAGATGCTATTCACGCGGAGCACAGTTTCTCTTAAGATTCTGCTGATGGGTTTTGTCTGGGGACAGGGCTAAAGTCATGGCTCATATGGGACTGATGATCCTGGGACTTCTGGACACATTTTTGTAGCCAACTTCCCCGGGACAATCAAGAATTGACTGTGATCTATGGGTCTAAATGGGGAGGCAATCTTTTCCAAGACAGTGTGGACCCTTCACTCTTTTTCTCTGATGATAATTTTGGTTCTTGTAAGAGTTACCTTAAGATGGCGACTGAGCGGCCATTTTGCTGTGAGTTGGAGAAAAACACCACACACCGACGACCCCCACCCCTCACCTGCAGACCTGGAATGTCCTGTACCAGTTTGAAAACAGCCAATCATGAAGCCCCAGCTTCCCATCACCCTGACAGAGGAGGCAACCTATCCCATCCCAACACGTCCCTGAAGTGCCCTTATTTGGTGGTCTGCCCTCCCAGGACCGGACTGGAAGTCTTTCACCCATAAAATACCTCACCCCTCCCGTACCAGATGCGACTTCCCTGACACCCTACTCCTGGAGTCGTGGAACCTCGCCCGGGAATCGCAGATCCCAATAAAGGCTTTCTCGGCTCCATAACTTGGTCTCTTTCTTTCCTCTCATCTCTGCCTCCATCCATTAAATCTTACAGTTCTCATGTTTTTTTCTTGTTAAACTCGATGTCAATGATCTGTGCATAGTTTCTGTGTGGATTATTCACTCATACACTAGGTTTTTCTTTCCTAACGTAAATACTCCCCAAACGGTCTTTAGAACTTCTGAGAAGAATTTGGAGTAATAGCATGGAATGGTGTTTTGTCACGCATTTTTAACACTAACAGATGTGCCAGGGTATGCTGAAAATGACAACAGCTGACACAGTGTTTAGCCAGTATAAGAAAGGACAAACGGATACATGGGATGGCTTAGAAACGCCCCCCCCCACTTACCCTTTGTGGTAGCTCCCACTTCTGCCCTTATTTAGACACCAGCGTTTGCAAAGGAAAAACGATTATTCACAAATCAGTGGGGGGAAAGGGTGGATTAAGTAATAAATGATGATGGAAGAATTGAATTCAGAAAACATAATTTGGGAAGAAAACAGTTGAGGACTTTGCCTCACGCCACCCGCTGAGCAGCCACCACACAATATGAAGAGTTAAATGTAAGATATGCAGTATGATAAAATCCAGGAGAAAATGTACTTGACTCTTCAAAGGATCTCTGAGTAGGAAATGACCTTCCATACATACAGCGAAGGGAGAGACCAAAATGGAAATGTGGGTGGATATATAAATTTACAGCAATCTGTAATCTATACCTATTTTTAATCTACCATCAACTTATAACATTTAAAATCATCTCTACAATGGAAAATATAAAAATGAAATTAAAAGGTCAACAAACGAAGAAAATATTTGCCAAGAATAAGAAGAGGTAATATACCCAGCATATAAAAAACCTACATGACTTTAAAAAATGAACAATATTTCAGTAACAGGAAAAGGGCACAGAGCAGAAATGTAAATAAATGGTCAGTGAACATAAAAAATTGTCCAGCTTCACTGGTAATCAGAAATGCATAGTAAAACATACTGATTTTCATCCATTGAATTATCAAAAGTTAAAAAGTGATAACAGTTGGGACACCTGTGTGGCTAAGTCAGTTAAGCGTTTGACTCCGGACCTGAGTCTCACGGTTCCTGAGTTCCAGCCCCACATTGGGCTCTGCTCTGACAGGGTGGAGGCTTCTTGGGATTCTCTGTCTCCTTCTCCGCCTCTCCCTTGCTCTCTCTCTCTCAAAAACAAATAAACATTAAAAAAAGTGATAACAGTCAAAACTGGCAGGGGTAGAGTAAGATAGACACTTTCAGACACTTGCCTTTTCTATAATTTAGCAGTATGCATGCTGGGAGCCACATCGGCCTTGCTGGGTGACAGGGTCACAGTAAGGAAATGGTAGACGTAGCACGGCTCCTGCCACAGGTGATGGAAGCTGGCATCTCCTTCTGCTACTGGTGCTCATGTAAAACTAAGCCTGTTGCTATTGATTAGGCCTCACAATGTTCCAAATCAGACCGATATTCCCCAGAAACCTCATGGGAAGAAGCATATTCGCACCTCTATAAAGAGGAAGTTAAACAAAGCACTGCAGATGTTTGTCGAAAGGCTCTTCTATTGAGCTTCACAACCTTAAGACATGAAAATAAAGGGGGTTAAAGAACACAAAGATAATGTTTACCGTGGCCCCGGAGATAAAAAGCCTAACTTAGGAAATAGAAACAAACAAGAGCCAGGCCTAAGCTACTGCGCATACATATGCTAATTTGTGCCCATTGTGAGGATAAGTAAGAGTAGTTACAACTTAAAACTCATATGCAAAGGCCGGCTCTTCCAGGGCGCCTATGGTGCTTACACCTTCAACATCAAAGAACAAGGTTGACAAAAGGCTTACTCACTAACCATCATGAATATATTCTTCCTCTTGTGAGCCAAATAGAATGCCTCCTAGCCCTGTTTATGACTGAATTTTAGCATCATTGTTATAAAATGTGTTTGCTATCTGCTTCTCACTGAAAACATCCTGCTATCTTCTTAGTGGTAAGATTTACTACCGGTTCAAACAAAGGTTCAAACAA
Organism: Suricata suricatta; assembly: GCF_006229205.1. NCBI lineage: Eukaryota > Metazoa > Chordata > Mammalia > Carnivora > Herpestidae > Suricata > Suricata suricatta. The sequence goes on from NC_043717.1 coordinate 9,789,415, forward strand.
ATTCGTATGTTATCTGCTTTTCACTGAGAATATCCTGTTATCCTATGATGTGTAAGTTACCTCATTGTAATTAGAATAGTTCTCAAGAAATGCCTCTGTAAAACCTGTATCTGCACCCTTTTCAAAGCATCTTTATCACTAAGAATTATTTGTAAAAATCCACTTTTTGATGTCATAAGTCTATAAATAAAGGCCTGAAACCTGGCGAGATAGTGTTGTACCCAGATTTTAATATCGCCCCAAAAACCAGAGACCGCCAGGGAGACCGAAGCACGCATGCAAAAGCAAAGGGCTTTATTACGGGTTTAGGCTCACCGGGGCCTAAACTCGGGCTCACAGACTTCACCGGCCTGGTGGATCCATGCTGAGAGAGCCCCTAACAAGGGCGGGGTAGGACTTTTATGAGTTTGGGAAGGGGGAGTTACAGGAAATGGTGACATAGGTACAGTGATCCAATTATTATTACACAATATTATTGACAGCAGGTTTATCCAATTAC
>NC_043717.1:9790013-9889996 GCF_006229205.1 Suricata suricatta
TGCATTCAGAGCCTGACATTCAGATTCCCTGGCCCAGTTGGTCAGGTCTAGGAATTTATTAGAAATCCATCCTGGGTGGTTCAGTCGGTTGAGCCTCTGACTCTTGATTTTGGCTCAGGTCATGATCTCAGGGTTGTGGGACAGAGCCCTGCAGAAGCCTGCTTAAGATTGTCTCTCTCTGAGGCTCCTGGCTGGTTCAGTTGGTTGAGTGTCCCACTTCAGCTCAGCTCATGATCTCATGGTTCGTGGGTTCGAGCCCCGCATCGGGCTCTGTGCTGACAGCTCAGAGCCTGGAGCCTGCTTCAGATTCTGTGTCTCCCTCTCTTTCTGCTCCCTCCCATTTCCACTCTCTCAAAAATGAATAAACCTTCAAAGATTTTCTCTCTATCCCTCTGCCTTTCTTTCCCCACTTGCAGGCACTCTCTCTTTCTCTAAAAAAAAAAAAAATTCATTCAAAGGAAATGATCAGAAATTTGACAAAGATGTGTTTCTTTAAATGCCGACTATACTTTTTTTTAATTGGGGAAAAAAACATGGGTCGGCAAACTATGACCTGTGGTCCCACCACCTGATGCAGCCTGGAAGCAAAGAATTTTTTAAAACATTTATTTATTTTTGGGAGACAGCAAGTGGGGGAGGGGCAGCGAGAGGGGGACAGAAGATCTGAAATGGGCTCTGTGCTGACAGGCTGACAGCACAGAGCCCAACGTGGGACTCGAAGTCACGAACTGTGAAATCATGACCTGAGCCGAAGTCAGACACTCAACCTACTGAACTAAGAATCGTTTTTTATACTTTTAAGTGGCTGGAAAAATTCTATTGGAACACGACCACACCCATTCATTGACACAGTGTCCGTGGCTGCTTGAGTCATTGAATGAGACTGAAAGGTCTGCAAAGCCTCAATTATTTGCTATCTGGCGCTTTTTGGAGTTATTTTGCCACTGCTGGTATAATGAATAATGGAATTCTCATACGATATAATATTTGTAGCCACTAAAATGATATTTGCAATTAATTTTTGGTAACCTGAGAAAATACTCATAACATCTTGTTAAGTGAAAAAATCTGGAATAGACCTATTTATACTAGAGTTTCACAAGGAATATTCTGTTGGCTAATAATAGAATTCATATATTGAAAAATCTGAGTTTAGAAACTTAAGCAGGGCCTCTCCTGGCTTTTAGTATGTTACTTTGCAGAGTGAATCGCTAAGCGGGAGAATATGGTATGCTATGTTCCCTAAAGTTTTGGTCACGAATCCCAGTGTTTCATGGAATATAATTTTGGAAATGCCGATTTATATATCATGGTTTCCATTGTTCTAAAATATATTTTATGTTCACATGCACATGCACACACAACATAAAGATGAGTCAAAATGTTGACTGTGTTTGTTTCTCAGTGATAGGATTATAGATCATTTTGGGGGATTGTGTTTGTAGATACTTTCTAGAACAAGCATGAATTAATCTTATGATCAAAAGATGTTAATAAGAACAGAATGTCTGTGAAGGCAAGAAGATTCTGGAATCCAAGTAGAACCTTTGAGTTAATTAGAAATATGTAGAATATTGCATACAGGCAGCAGACTTTCAAGTCATCTCCATTTATCCAGTCTGTTTTCTCACCTGCCCCTTCTCCTTTCTGCGTATTTATGTACGTAGGTACTTAGGTAGATATAATTTAAACTGTCTAGATCACTTAGGGCAAGTTTAATATTTATTTATTTATTTAATGTTTTATTTATTTGTGAGAGGGAGAGTGAGTGAGCTGGCAAGGGGCAGAGAGAGAGGGAGACAGAGGATCAGAAGCAGGCCCAGTGCTAACAGCAGAGACTGATGCGGGGCTTGAACACAAGAGCTGTGAGATCATGACCTGAACCAAAGTCAGATGCTTAACCAACTGAGCCATCCAGGCGCCCCAGTTTCCACATTTTAATAGAGAAGTTTTTTTTTTTTTTTTGCCTCTATGTATGTGAGAATCATCATTTCCTCCCAGTCAGTCAAACTGGACCAGTTTCTTTCTTTCTTTTTCTTTTCCTTCCTTCCTTCCTTCCTACCTTCCTTCCTTCCTTCCTTCCTTCCTTCCTTCCTTCCTTCCTTCCTTCCTTCCTTCCTTCCATTCCTTACCCCTACCCCTTTCCCTCTCTCCCTCCCTCCTCCCTGTTTCTTTCTTTCTTCCTCGTAAACTCCATCCCTAGCATGGAACCAGAACTCACGACTCCAAGATCAAGATTTGCACACTTTACAGACTAAACCAGCCAGATGCACCCTTTCCCCGCCGCCTTTTCTAAAGGTAAAAGACTGGTTTCATTTTTTAAATACATCTTTTATTTTGGAATCATTTTATATTGACAGAAAAGATGCAAAGATAGTACAGAGAGTTCCTGAACAACCTTCATCAGCTTCCCTTGACGTTGATGCCCTGTGTAACTGCGTGTCCGCACTGCAGAATTAACAGCGGTGTGTGTCCATCAGGGCTTTCCTGATCTCCTTTTTCTGTCCCAGGATCCAATCCAGGAAAGCACACGGCATTTAGCGAACTGGGTTATTTATTTACTTTTTTTCCCTTTGAGCTAGTTTCTTTCAATTCACTACAAACTTGTAAGAATGAGTTCCATTTCAGTTTTGTGATTTATCAAAATAAAGAACTTTCACGTTTACAAATACCTCCTGCTGTTATCCCAGTCACTCCACAGAGGAGGCACGGGTTATTTTGTTCCTTCTCATTTCACTGGTTAAAGAACGAAGCCTCAAGATGGGTTGACTCTTGTGCTCCGAAGGTCCCTCTGTTGGTTTAATGCTTTAATGCTACTTTTTTTAAATTCTTCACCATTTACAAACAAGGGGCCCTGCATTTTCGTTTTGCATCAGTCCCTGTGAATTATGAAGCAGGTGCTGCCCGGAAGAGCTTGCCTCGTTCACCCAAGGGCAGACAGGATCTTTGTGGTCAAGTGTAAGACCCTCCTCGGGTCAAGCTGACCCTAAGGAAAAAAACTACCAACCATTGTTTCACTCTCCAACCGTTTTCTGCTTGTACAATTAAAGGTTGGGAAATTAAGCTCTGGGAGTCCTAAAATGTAACCCATTAAAAAAAAAAAAAAGGTTGACTTGTTTTCTAAGATACTGTCGCTAGACTCTAAGATACCGTTGCTAGATCCCATCCTTTACCGCAAAGTTCTCGCTTCTGTGCACCTGCTTCGCCTCGTCTTCACACCTATGATTGGTCACTTCAAATTTCTCCTAAGACAAAGATATTTGTGTGTCGAAATATAATTGACAACTATAGAATGCTGTTTACTATGATTGATGACTTATTCTGTCTTGCCAAAGCCCTTAAAATCCCTGAGCTCCTGCTCGGCAGCGCTCTCTCCTGAGGACTTGCCAACACTCGGGAGGGGCTGTTTGGCTCGAACTAAAATAAACGCATACACCGTCTCCGTTTGTGTCCATGGATTTCACTCTCGTGACTCGCTTCAGGAGAGAAAGGTCTAACAAAGTACATTTTTGTGCTTTTTGAGTTAGAGCTTACTCTTCCTTCTATGCTACAATTTCCATTAATCTTGGGACGTATGGCTTGAATCCTCTAGTTCTTTCTCTGAATTTCCCCAAACGTTCCCTTTCTGGCTCTGTGTCAGTGCCTTTGCATTTTTGTGTGTATATTTTTTTTGCCTGGGCAACTTTGATTTCTGTTTTAAAAATAAATCAATCTGAAAACTTGCTTACCTGTGGGTTAGACACACTGCTCTGGTAATGTATGTTCATAATAATTTCCTAACGGTGGCTACTGCCTCAGCAGCTCTGCATATCATATTTATTAAACAGGTTTAAGATAAACTAAAAATGGCTCTATTTTGTTTCCGAGGTTGGTTAATTCACTCATGCTGTTGTCAGGCCTGAACTGTGAATTATAACTCTTTTCCCGAAGGGGAGATTTTAGTTTTTCTGTGGATATGGAAACATTTGGCTGAGCAGTTTGATTTTAAAATCAGGGAGCACTGATAGTCAAAATAATGCTCGGTGGCCCGGATGGCAGATCCCTATTATTCATGTTGGCCCAGAAAGCATTCAATAAAATCATTCCATGGCTCTTGAGAGAGATGGAGACTTCCCCCCGACTTTGTATCACCGACAGGAATAGTGGTTTTGTCTGGGAACAGAGGTCTGGGTTATCCTACTGTGCGTTAATTTTAGCCCTATCAGGGTCCGGTTACGAGTACACAGGCTATCCAATAGAGTTGTGTCATGGTCATGTGCACATGTAATTTACAGGATCACCAACAGGAATACAGGTGAGTGGGGGTGTGAGAGAGAAGGAGAGAGAGTACAGGTTTGAAAACATTTCTGGATGGAAAAATGTATAAGAAAAAACCCAAAAGGCAAGATAGAGTCAAATATGCACAATATATATGGCAGGCAAAAACTTAGTACCTCTAAATTTCAGAGAACGCCTATAAACTCGAAAAATGACACATTAGAAACTTTATACTTATAGAAACTGAATGCCATGATTAATAATGAAAGGAGGCTAACCTCATGGACATTCAAAGGAATCCAGGCTTGAAGACTAATTTTCACTTGTTCGGTTGCAAATAATCAAAGGTCAAGGACATTTAGTCCTCGTGACAATCTGGGAAAACAGACGTTTGTGTATTTCTATGCGGAAGCCAATGTAGAACCTTTATGGAAAGCTGTCATATATTTGTAAGAACGAAAACATGAGTATGCCTTTCGCCCAGCACTCCCAACCATGGGGACCCATCCTACCAGATTAAACACGCCGTAACAGAAGGTGTAAATCCAGGCAGCTTTTCCTTGTAGTGACAAAACTGGAAACACTGTGGGTGTTCCAGCAGAAATATGGCTGAATTAATCGTGCAAATTCTTACTTTGAGTGATTTTTAGAAAAATGAATTAGAGCTTTATATATTGACTTCGATGGCAGTGATACATTACTAAGTAAGGGGGGGAAATAATCTTCTGAGAAAAATAGAGGAGGATATAAATTTGGTAGAAAAAAAATAGACCTCTCTCACCTGCATTTGCTTGTACACCAGTATAGTGAGAGACCTGAGTTATTATTACTGGATATCTTGGAGGTTTGACCGGCTTGGGGGAGTAGATGATGTGTGGTAAGGACTTAGCAGTCTTGTGCATTATAGTCGACATTTTAAATGAATAGACTATGTCATTATTCTGCTTCAATTACACATGTACAAACGCTTAGCATAAAGCAATGCAAAATAGCATTACAGTTTTTCTTTTTAAGTTTTCAAAAATTGTTTTGTGAGAGACAGAGACGGCATGAGTGGGGGAGGGGCTGAGAGAGAGGGAGAGAGAGCATCCCAAGCAGGCTCTTGTGATGCCAGTGCAGAGCCTGACATGGGGCTTGAACCCAGGAGACCATGAGATCATAACCTGAGCTGAAACCAAGAGTTGGACACTTAAGCAACAGAGCCACCCAGGCACTCCAGCATTATTATTATTATTTTTTATAGAATAAAAGGATGGTCAATTTTCGAATGTTGCCCTGTGTCATTTGTGTGTGTGTGTGTGTGTATGTGTGTGTGTACTTATGCATCTCTCTCTCAACCTTATGTAATGGCATCATAAACACACGTAGTTAAGAATCTTGCTTTAGTTACTTAACTGCAATTCCCATTGCATGTTTTCAAGTTTATTTATTTATTTAGAGAGAGCGCACGTGAGCCAGCATGGGAAGGGCAGAGAGAGATACAAAGTATCCCAAGCAGGCTCCCCACCATTGGCACAGAACCTGATGTGGGTCTAGAACTCATAAACTGTGAGATCATGACTTGAGTCAAACTCAAGAGTCAGACATTCAACCCACTGAGCCACCAAGGTGCCCCTCCCATGGTATTTTAAGATCTTCTGTATTATATATATTTTCAGTATTACAGTTTTTAATGTCTGAACGGTATTTAAGCGAAGAATGATTTTCTCAACTATTCTCCTAATGTTAGGCATATGCTATCTTTAATTTTCTATTATGGTTCTTGCTGCATGAACACCTTTATGCTTATGATTTTAATTCTGTTGATAAATTTAAAAAAATATGTTCTCTAATATATGATTATTATTCAAACTATATATGAATATTTATTCCTCCTGTTACACACTGTCTTGGCTATAAAATTCTGCATCAGATATTTGAATTAAGATTCATCGCAATCCCTTTCTGTCTGGGCAAGCCTTCTAAAGGCAGATCTGAAAATAACTTGCAAAGTGTTGCTTTTCTCTGCATTTTACTGATATCACATCATAAGGGCACCTATTGCCACTTGTTTATTACAGGTAGAAGTTTAAAGTGTACCAAAATGCCTATAATAGCTGAAAGGATCTTTTGAGAACAATTTAACAGCATTGTTGAAAATAATAACAGTAATTTGCATTTATCTGATACTCAACTGGGTGACTCCACTTTCCTCTTTAGAATGATGCATTTATACAGAATTTCCTAGGCTGCCTCACTACCAGGTCTGCACACATCGCTTATGGAACTGTTTGCACCTGCCTGAATTTACAACAGTATCTTGGTGGAAATCGGAGAGAACGAGGGCTCCATGTCACGCACGTTTCTACAAATCCCATTCCTGTTTTTCGGCTCTGTCCCTTTATTGGAGGTTCTTGTCGGTATTCAGGAGGGATTTCACATGCTTGGAGGCCCTCCACCCCTTCACCTCTCTTCTCTATTGACACCCATGGGATTGAGGACTAGGGCTTCTCGCTCTGATCTTTTTGTCTCTTATAAATGACTCCACTATCCACAGGAGTCGTGGATGTGCATCGCTTGACTGATCTATTAGCTTTGGGGCTTACCAAGCAGGTTTGGACCTTGTCCTTCTTCTCTTCAAGATACAATTCCTACCGCAGACATCTAATAATATGAGAGATGTTTTCGCCTCCACTTTTTAAGCGTTATCAGCCAGGCCAGGTAAGACACTGTCTTTCAAGCTTTGTTGCTCATGAACTAGGAGCTCCAACTGATCATTTTCATTTAATTAGGTCTTGTGTTTGGGATAAATGGCTCACAGGACTCCATGTTTGTATCGCTTCTCAAGCAACATCGAAATGCCGTTCATAGGGGCGCCTGGGTGGCTCAGTCGTTTGAGCGTCTGACTTCGGCTCAGGTCATGATCTCACGGTCCATGGGTTCGAGCCTTGAGTCGGGCTCTGTGCTGACAGCTCAGAGCCTGGAGCCTGGAGCCTGCTTCTGATTCTGCGTCTCCCTCTCTCTCTGTTCCTCCCTTGCTTGTGCTCTCTATCTGCTTCTCAAAAATAAATAAGCATTAAGAAAATTAAAAAAAAATATCGTTCATAAATGACCTGCCACACTACCTTCTCCAGTTCTGATGGAGAACAGGACACTCGCTGCCGTAAAGACGTCTGTTTTAAACTCCAGGGACAAACGGTGCCATTTGAACTCAATAGAAGTGAAGAGGAAATGAAATGCTAACCACTCGTAGTTAGAAACTGCACACTCAGAGGAGCACACGGCTTCATACATGACTTACCTTCACTGGAAATGCTTGAAGGTATTTACCATTCACTTTCGGCTACTTTCTTTTTCTGTCCACAAAGCAAGTTTCTGTTATTTAATCATTAGCTACCTCTGCTCTCCTCCTCCTCCTCATCAAACACCCTCACTAGCAATTGGCCATGGGATTGGTATTATGGTAAGCAAGTTAAATGGATGTGGCTCCTACCTCTGTGACTTACATTCTAAAAATAACACTTCACGGGTCATCACAGTTGAAGAAAAATAAAAACACATGAAACAATGTCACAAAAAATGTTATACCAGCTGTTCCTCCTAAGGTTCTGTTTTGTGTGTAAGTGTGTGTGTGTGTGTAACGACATACAGTAAAATGTTCTAATCTACAGTGGACAGTTCAATGAGTTTTGACAATATGCACACCTCTGTGACCAACACCTCAATCAAGATAGAGAATCTTCCATCACTTTAGAAAGTTACTTTGTACCCCTTCCCTGTTCATTCTCCTTTCTACCAGGCAACCTCTGTTCTGATTTTTATCTCGACTGATTAATGTTGTCTGTTTTAGAGCTTCCTATATATGGAATCACAGGGTATATACTCCTTAGCCTCTGGTTTCCTTTATTCTGTTTAATGATTCTGAGACTGATCCATGTTGATAGATGCATTCATAGCTCATTCTTCTTCTTGTTGAGTTGTGTTTCATAGTATAGCTCAACGGTGATGTTTTCCCCCATTCTCCTGTTGACGGATTCGTGGTCTGTTTGAAATATTGGGCTATCATGAATGAAGCTGCAGCGAACATTATCGATAGGGTGTTTTTGAGGACATATGCTTTTACTTTCTTTGTTCAGTCACTGGGAATGGAAATGCTGGATCATGAGGTAGTTTTATGTTTAACTTTATTAAGAAACTGCCATACAGATATACTGTTTCACATTCGCTCTAGCAGAGTTCCCTTTGCTCTGAATCCTTGCCAACATGAGTTTGGTATTGTTAGTTTTTAATTTTTAAATTTTGATGTTTAATTTACATTTAGATTTTAGCCATTCTAATGAATATGTGGTGATCTCTCATTGTGGTTCTCATTTCATTGGCCATTCATATATCTTCTTTTTTAAACATGTCCAATTCTTTGGCTTCCTTTTTATTCAATTGTTTGTCTCTTTTGTAATTAATTTGCAGGTGTTCTATACACATTATGGATACAAGTTGGATAGGCAGAAATATAGATACTTAGATAAATTCTTCTCCAAGTCTGTGGCTTGAATTTTCATTTTCTTAATGGTGTCCTTTAATCAGTAAAAGTTTTAAATTTATATGAACTCCCATTTATCATTTAAAAAATTTTAAGGATGGAGACTTTTGGACTCTGTCTAAGAAATCTCTGCTTATTTTTCTAGTAGCTTTATTGTTAAGCTTTTACATTCAGGCCTGCAATCCATCTTGAGGTATAGTGTGAGGTAAGGGTCAAAGTTCATCTTTTAAAATATGGATATCCACTTGTTACAGTGTCAGCTGTTGAAATACTTTCCTTCCCCAATGTGGATCTTGCGGAATCTTCTTCAAAAATCATTTTACCATAAGTGTGTCCATTTTTCTTCTCTCTATGGTATTTTGTTATTTGTGGATCATATGCCAAAACCCACTGTATTGATTGCTGTAACTTTAAATCTCTTTTTTTCACATTTATTTATTTTTGAGAGACAGAGCGTGAACAGGGAAGGGGCAGAGAGAGAAAGAGAATCTGGAGCAGACTCCAGGCTCTGAGCTAGCAGTCAGCACAGAGCCCAATGCAGGGCTTGAACCCACGAACCTTGAGATCATGATCTGAGCTGAAGTCGGACGCTCAACCGACTGAGCCACCCAGGTGCCCTGATTGCTGTAACTTTAGAGAAACTCGCAAAGGCAGGAATGTAAGTCTTCTAGTTTTTTCTTTTTCTTAGGAATTTTGGTCCTTTGTATTTCTATATAAAGTTTGGAATCAACATTCAATCTCTACAAAATAACCCCAACAACTTGCTAGGCCTTTTTTCCATTTTCATATTAATGCTTGACCCATTACACTATGAAGCTTTCATTATGTTAAACAGTCTCAGTTTCTGAATAACAAACACTTTAGAAATGGAAGTCCTATTCTATGAGCGTGTCTACCAAGCACAAATCATTACCACAAAATCCAGTTTTGCCTTTACACCTTGTACAAGAATTCACGAAGACTTCAAAGGCAGATGTGGGCTGATTGCTATCATTTGAACATTAGGAAATGTCAACCCAGAGGAAGCCAGACATGCTTATCAACATACTGTGAAGTTGAATGCTGTCACTCTGCAAAATCGCTTGGAGGCCAAAGTGATTGTAAGGAAACAAAAAGACATATCCGAAAATAAGATAGTTCTGGTGTAAAGAGGACACTCTGATGATCTAGAAGGTGGCATATTAAAACTTCAGGCAACTATTTAATGGAAAATGCAAAATTAAAAAAAATTCCCCAGACTTTAAGGTCTGTAACTTTAACTGTCTAAGACATCAGTTTGAGAACCTTAGATACAATGTTTTTAGCCATCTTGTTTTCCTGCTTGTTACCTACTAGATGTATCAATTAATATTGCTGGAGTTTGAATATATGTGTTTTATCATTTTGTGAATGGCTGCTTATGCACAGTAATGGAAAGGGTTGCAGAATATTCAGGGAGACACACTGGCCATTGAATAATTTGGGTCCAATAAAACACAGAGGGAATAATTCTAGGACAAGGATCCATTTATTCGTGCACTCATGCACCTACCATGTATTCGGAACCATGCCAGGCGTTGGGTATGGGGCAATGTAAACAGAGTTTCTCCTTCATGAAACTTACAATGTATTTGGGAGGGGCATAGAATCATCATGGAAATAAACATAAAAACACAATTATGAACTGTGATACATGCAAGGCAGGACATGATCAGAACAGGATGAGAGAGAAAATCACTTAGACTGGGATTAACAAGGGCTTCTGTGAGGAGTGACCCTATTATCCAGGCTAAAGGAGGATCTCATGAATGAAAGGCAGCCCTCTGCCCCCAACGAACCCCCTGATCACAGGGTGTGGGGTTAAGATTGGAAGTTTGGGGGAGCTAATTTCCAAAATAGACCTTTAATTGTTAGAGGTGGTCTTGCGGAAGACAGTGGGAGAGGAGGAAGAGGTGCATAGATCAATAAGGTTAAGAAAATGGAGCCAAAAGGCAAGGACAGATGATTGGTATGTAAGTTTTAGGGAACAGGCAGAAGATGGAGACAAAAGTTCTTGGACAAAGTATCAGAGAGTGTTCAGTGCATAGGAGGTTCATTCAAATGGATGGAAAATTTTCCAAACCAATGAAAAAGTGTAATGACAGAGCATCTTATTTTTCCTTAGCCTCACCTTTCTGAAAACTTCCTTGTTAGCAATGCTTTCCAAAAAAACTCCACTCAAGTTCTACTCAAATCTATTGATGCAATGGGTCCTGGGGGAACTACTTATGGATGAGATATTCTTTTACAAGATCATTTTTTAATCAGTATGGATATAAATTCCTTTGGGTAGAGACCAATAAATGTCCCATGGGGTGCCAACTTTTTCTGAATATATTAGAATGGTGGTCACATTTTCCAGTGGTGGTCATATTTTCTGTGCACATTATTTTCACTTGGGGCCACTATTTTGTGGGTCACATGTTTCATCTGGGAAAATGAGAATAACTATACATAGCAATGAAAATATGGTGACCTCTTGAAAATATCACCTTGAGTAATTATAATACTTCTTGTACCATAAACATCATTCATTATTAATTCAGCCATGAAACTAAATGTAATTGAGATAGTGAAATAGCCCATGGGTCTTGTAAAATCGGTTTTAAAAGCTGGTTTTCTTAGGGACAAATGTAATGACCCAATAAACTCCACGTGTAGGATTTTCTTGAGGTGTGTATATCATTTGCATTATCTTTTAGGTTTTCGTATTCATCTGTCTAGCTGTTACTGCATAAAGAGAGTATATCATAGCATCTGGAGTTCTGACAGACATCTGAGAGCATCTGACAGACACTAAAAGAGTACGTTTTTATTCAAGAGTATTTTGTTGTCCGCGTGGGTCTGATACATTTCCCCTCCAGATGTAATTAATATTCTTACCAACTGTAACCCTGTGTTGTGGAATATGAATTGCTATATTGTGAATTGCACCCAGGATGACTGAAAAGCCATGAATATGAATCGAAATAGTTAATCAGTCACAAGGTAGATGTAGTTCTTTAGCAGTGAAAAGCCACAACACAGAGAGATCAAATGTCAACAAGATATGCGGTCCACTTGCAACTCTTCAGGATGCTATAGAACTTTCTGATTCTAGGCATGCCCATGGCCAAAGCTAATATTCCTTGGATGATGGAGGAGCTGGTAGGGATAGGTGTGTTGGTGGAATGAGACCCCTTGGTTCCCTTGCCAACTACAGGTTAGCTTCAGGCAAACTTTGCAAAGCCTTGTCTTGAACACAATTACCCTTACTTGAAAAAAAGACAGGAAAAAAAAAGTTGACCCAAGAATTGGGTGTGCTTTCAACAAATGGCTAAAAAGCTACCTACTTCTCAAATTCTTAGCTCCTATCAATATATTAAATTAGTAGCTCCTATTTCTCAGAATTTTACAATTGTCACATCTGTATCCTTTCCCATCTGAGTGAAGTGTCAGATTCCGTTTCTGGGTAGAGGAAGTTGGGGTAGAGGAAGCTGGTAATGGAGACAGCGTATCCCACACTTTGACTAACTAACTATAAAAGCCTTCCAAAGGAGTCATTATGGCAGCCACGGTTTTTTGCTGACCCGGAAGTGAGGGTTTGAATGGAGCCATTATCACTGGATGTTTTCTCATTCTTAAAAAGACAACTCTTCCTAAGACTTTTGGATGGCCATATCATTTAGCACTTAATCTGAAATGAAGTAAATTTACTTGATAAATGGCTCAGCCTGGCTTCCGAGAGCTTGGGTGCAGTCTTTTGTAAGGTGGAAAAACAGCTTCCTGGAGATAACTCCCTGGCTTTCTTTACCTCATTGTCTCAACTGTTTTTAGATTTTTGTTCTCTAAGTTCTTGCTCCACCCCCATTGTAGGGTTTCAAACTGTAGAATGAGCTCTTATAGCACACTTACTGTTCACGAAACCACTTGATAAAAATGCAAACGTCAATCTTTTTTTTCTAAATGTAATTTTAGAAGCTGTGGGTAACTTAGTGTAATTGAACCGTAGGGGGCATGAAGGAATAAGACAGCAGTGAATCTTCCTGCTGGGTGTTTTGGCCAAGACAGCCTTTTCTTGATAAAAGAAAGGTTTTATTCAAGCTTCTGCAATGGTGATGTCATTTGTAGTGGAATGTAGGAGACATTGATAGGATGAAATACTTTTAAATAATGTCATAGATTCTTCCAGATGACATACAGTCTAGAAAATATTCCTTTCCTTGGCTGAAGTCATGAATATCACGACTTCTCTCATCTGAACAGCATAGAACAGAAGGAATGCATGAGTCCTCTGAATTAGGGGCAAGCAAGAGATCATTCCTTCTACTCTTAATGTACTGCCCAGCATGTGCCCCAGAAGCAGTTCCAGGCCTAAGGAACTGTAAATGACAGTGTGAAGGGGCCTTGACCTGAAAACACGTAGGAGAGCAGAGGAAGTCACTCTTACTTAAGGGCACACTAGGCGGTTGTTTTTTGGCCTGCTCGGTAGATGGTCAGGCACCTTCACAGTACATATGGGGCTGATGCCATCCCTAGATTCCAGGTGTGATCGTGTGGCCCAGGTCTGGCCCGTGAGAACCTTGTGCAGGACTCTGGATGACCTCTCAGAAAAGAAGTTTACTTCTCCACTGGTCTTGTTATGAGACTGAGGACCTTCAGATTATGTCCAACGGTCTTGTTAAAGTAGCAGAGGGAAGATCTGGAGCTGCTGATGGCCACCTTTGTCAGGGAAGACCACCTACCAGAAAGCAGAGCCCAGCGATGATGACCTTGCAGTATCCGGGCACCTGGAACACGCACCATGGCCTCAAAATACCTCCAGAGGCCCGAGGAGCGCGCCCGGAATACAAATAGAAAAAGAGAAAAGGGAAGAGAAGGAAAGGGTAGAAGAGCGCTTACTACTAGTTGTGAAATCCTGGTGAGTTTGTCTGGGGAATAATGATACCCTTCGTGCAGGCCGTTTTCAGGGTTAGACTATATGTGTGGAACCTGCCCACTGACTGTCATTTGATGGGCAGCCGCCTGAAGGTCTGAAGGGATCTAAGTTATTTCAGGCTTCAAATCAGCCTCCGGAACAACCCATTCTGTTAAACCTGGTCATCCTTTTCTGTAAAATGAGAGGCTCACACTCCGTCACCCCTAAGGCGTCATTCAGTTCTGATGTTGGCCAAAAGCTTCCCTCTGCAAACTCCAGTGAACGCACGAATGATTCAGGTGCAATGACCACAGATGTCCGCCAGAGATCGCTGTAGGATACGGTTGACTCCTCTTGCTTCCTCCAGCTTGTTAGGAATGCAAGCAGGTAGCGCGGGAGACAGTGGAAAACCACGCACAGCCACCAGGGCTGGCCCCGGGGTAGGTCACGTGCTACACCATCTCTTCCTTGTAACGGGGAGCTAACAATACCTTTCGCTTCCTTGTTGCCCAGGCACCCACCATGTAACATACATAATCTTTAATTCATTATAGGATCCTCTTTCCAAGTATATAGTTCAGGTAGACATTTCCTGTCACTGAAGAACACTATTATATTTAATTATTGGAAACTAAAAATCTTGCATGTCTGATGAAAAGGTGAGCTAAAACAAGCATTTCAGCAGGAATTTGGCCACTTTCTCTCTCCTCTGTTCTGCTATGTACTGTTACCTCACAGCTACTGCTGCCTAGAAGATGCCCCACCTTGCTGCTCAGAGACTATTCTAGAAGCACCAGCGGTTCCCCCGCAGCTTGGAATTTCACTGACCATGTGAGCTCTAGCCTTAGGCATGGGGGTCTAGGGAAGACGGTGGACATACCAGTCTGAGTATGTGTATATCTATGTGATTCCTTTCCCCACTGAACATCAATTCTATTCTTATTTGAATAATTTACTTTGCTTAATGGACGTGGAAGAGACTGGAATGCTCACTAAGTCGACACATCCACCCCTAAATTTCCCGTACTCCCTTGAAGCTAGGCTTGAACATGTCCTTAGTCCTGGCCAATGAACTCTGATGGAAAGTGAGATGTGTCCCACCTGGACAAAGCAATCAAGAATCTGCGTCTCATGTCCATCTGTTTCATCACATGCTACTTTGACCTTTTAAAGCATATGTTCCAGCCGCAGAGCTACAAAATGGAGGAAGGTAGACTGAATATGATTAAGCAATAAACATCTCTGCACGAAGTCACTGAGATTCCGGGGTTTATTTGTTACTGCAGCAGGACTTATCCTAACCTGACTAACAGCATAGGATCGTGAACACATAAAGGAGAAAGACATGGTCTTTGTTCAGAAGCTAACTGCAGTCCCTGGCATTTCAATTCTTAATTATTATTACTTTTTGTGATTGATAAGTTTATAAGCCGTGATAGGAGAACACTCCTATGTCAGGTAAAATGCCAATATCTGGAAAGCCTATTTTTGGGTTCTGGTAGAACATGGAAATTGTCATATGGACATTCTAATGTGCCAAGGGTGAGATACATTTGAATAAAACATACACATGAATCTTGAACCAATGGTCCTATGGAGAAATACCCCTGAAGGTCCGTAAAAGCTGCAGCTCTTCCATCAAGGAAGCCTGACCACTCGTAAAATTAGTGGAGGTGCCATGATTGTCTGCCAAGCTCTGGAGAGCAAGATTTCTGTGTCTTTTCAAAAACAAAGTGATTCTTACTCTTTCTACCCAAGTCCAGTTGCACACTATTCTAATTTTAAGATGAAAACAACTTCAAATAATATTTTCCCAAGCAGATTTATTTTTGATGTCTTTTGATTCCAAGTTCCAAACCAAAGGAAAAGAGTTTTTAGTTGGGTGGTTATGACCCTAACGGCATCTTCCCCCCAACAAGAGACTGATAAGAAAATAGTTAATAAAAAATTCTTTTCTTACCATAACATTTCCAGTGCCTATCATTAAAGCTTACTGGTGATTAAGGATTTTATGGTTAGTCACAGGTAAGAGAATCTACTTTCTGCACAATACAGCTTGGTTCAGCTTTATTTACTGATGGGTTCAGTTATAACTTTGCTGCCTCTTTTCCTATTTTTATTTCCACCATTTGATGAACTTGGGTGCCAGAATATTCTCAGCAGCCCACGTCACCTCACAGGACCTCAGGCTTGTCTTTCTGCCGTAGGGTTCAGTCTGGAAGTGAGTTATCTCTTCAAGGTGTCTCCTTATTGGAGTGAAGGTTCCTCAAGGATGCACAGTGGCTCTCATGTGAAGCTATTGCAGCCCTCCTTAGAATCCAGACATTCAGCTCCAGGCTTCCCAAGTGACAATGCTTGTAAATTGAGAGGGGTGCCATTCTACCAGTCCCTTGGCGACCTTCCTTGCAGGTGTCATAGATGCTTTATTGCTGCCTTGGGGGACCTGCTGGCATTGTTTCTAGAGGATCGGCCTGTGTAGTATGGAACAACTGTGGGGGTCTGTCCTCTTGTTTGCTTGTGGAAAGATACTAAACTTTTAGAAGTCATATTTCATTTGAACTTCTTTGGGCCCATGATACCCTGGGCTTGACCTCAGTCGATGGATCACAATGAGCGGCAAAGTACATGAAGGAGTCCCGCTGTTATCTCTGTGTTCACAATAGGCTTGCCACTTCCCCCAAATTTTCCTGAAGGTTCCTTCTATCTTCTGAGGTGATACTAAGTGCCACATCGCATCTGTTTTCCTCAGGATACTAGGGAGAGTTACAGGTCCCATAAACCTCAGCATGCTAGCAATACAGTATGTGGTGCCACCTAGGTTGCATTAGTTATCTATTGCTACATAACAAATTACCCCTAAATTTAGCAGCTGATGGCAGCAAACGTTTGTAACCTCACACAGTTTCGGAAGGCCAGGAATCCAGCTGTGGCTTAGCTGCGTAGATCTGACTTAGGGCCTCTCATGAAATTCAAGTTCAGCTGTTGGTCAGAGCTGCATTCATCCATGTCAAGGTTTGACTGGGCCTACAGAATACGCATCCATGCTCACCCATGGTTGTTGGCAGGCCTGAGTTCCTTGTGGACTGTTGGGCACATGTGCCTCTTTATAGGGCTGCTCAAAACATGGCAGCTTACTTCTCTCAAAGTGCGTGATCCAAGAGAAAGGAGAGCAAGAATGTGCCCTAGAGAGATGCCCTAGTCTTTTATGACCTAAATGACTATGAAAATGCCATACCATCACTTCTGTTGTGTGTAAGTGGTCACACAGACCATCCCTGGTACAATGTGGGAGGGGGCTACACAAGAGTGTGAATACAACAGGCAGGGATCATTGGGGGCCATTTTGGAGGCTGCCTATCACACAGGCTCTTTCTGGTCTGGCCAGCTTTCTTTTCTAGGGTGCCAGGACCTCTGACCTTTTGGTTTCTCCAATCTGCCATGCTGACTCTAGCTTCAGGGCCTTTTGTACATGCAATGTTCTTGCAAAACTCCACTTCCCCCTCATCTCATTAATTGCTGCTAACCCTCAGCTCAACCACCTATTTCTCAGAGAAGACATCTCTGCTCTTAATATTGTCGTAATTTTACAATGGGTGGTTATTTAATTAGTCTCTCTCTCACCCTATGGACTATAAAGTCCAAGTTGATGTTAGCTTTTGCCCATAAATGTATCCCTGGCTCAGTAGCTGATGCTAGATAGATGTGTTGAATGGATAAGTTAATAAATGAGGAAGGTCAAGAACAGTACGTGAGGAAAGTATTGAGAGGAAGTTCAGGTATATAAGGATAATAGATGTGTGAACGGAGTTACATGAGGTGACGGACTAGACGTTTTTCCTTCCTTTGACATTTTCTATTCCTCTCCTTTTATCCATCTCTTCCCCTTCCCTTCCTTTCTTTCCCCTCTCCTCTTCTCCCACATCTCATTCTTTGGCTTGTCTATCCCACATTACTCTGACTGCCATCTTCTCATTGATAGAAATTGTAACAGAGGAATCACAGGTTGGAACAGGAAGATGAGAAGTGAAGTGAGCTGTGCAATAGAAATAAGGTCTTATAACATAGTCCTGAGTAGCGTGCAGGAAACTGAGGCAAAAGTTTTCTAGACTAGGAAGCATGCTGCTGCCTTGTTATAAGGCTGTGCTCATTCAATTATATATTCACTTACCCAACATTTAGAAGAAGATTTTGCCCATCTTAGAATGGGCTGAGTGTTGGAGACACTCAGTTAAGGAGACAGGATCCCTGGTATCAAGGAGCCCACTGTCAAGCATCATGGTACTCAAAGTGTTGTCCAGGTTAGAGAACTAAATGTGAGTCTAAAACCATAAAACTCCTACAAGAAGGCGTTGCCAGCAATGTCTTGGATTTAAGCCTTCACAATATTTTCCTAGATGTGTCTCCTCGGGCAAGTGAAGCAAAAGCAAAAATAAACTATTGGGACTATACCAAAATAACAAGCTCTTGCCCAGCAAAGGAAACCATCAACAAAACAAAAAAGGCAACCTATTTGCAAATAATATATCCAATAGAGGATTAATATCCAAAATTTATTAAAAAACTTGTACAACTCAAAACAAAAAAAACCGCTACAGAACTAAATGATCTGATTAAAAATGGGCAGAAGACCTGAATAGACATTTTCTCAAAGACATATGGATGTCCACCAGACACATGAAAAGAGACTCAACATCACTGATCGTCAGGGAGATGCAAATTAAAACCCCAATGAGATTATCACCTTATACCTGTCATAATGGCTAAAATAAAAACACAAGAGGGATGCCTGGGTGGCTCAGTCAGTTAAGCATCCGACTCGGTCTCATCTCAGCTCAGGATCTCATGGTTCATGAGTTTGAGCCCCGTGTTGGGCTCTGTGCTGATGGCTCAATACCTGCTTGGGATTCTGTCTTGCCCTCTCTCATTGCCCCTCCCTTGCTTGTGCTTGCTCTCTCTCTCTCTGTCTCTCAAAATAAATAAACATTTAAAAAAGATTAAAAAAACACAAGAAACAATAAGTGGTGGTGAGGATGTGGAGAAAAGGGAATCCTTGTGCACTGTGGGTTTAAATGTAAATTGGTGGAGCCACCACGGAGAACAGTATGGAGGTTCCTCAAAATATTAGAAATAGAATTACCATATGAATGAGCCAGTAATTCCTCTACTGGGTATTTACCCAAGGAAAACTAAAACACTAATTTGAAAAGATATATGCACCTTTATATTCATTACAGCATTATTTACAATAATCAAGATATGAAAGCAACCTAACTATCCATTGAATGGATACAGAAGATGTGCTATACACACACACACACACACACACACACACACACACACACACACAGAGGAATATTACTCAGCCATAAAAAAGAATGAAATCTTGCTATTCGCAACAACGTGGATGGACCCAGAGGTGTTATACTAAGGGGGATAAGTTCAGACAGAGAAAGGCCAATACCGTATGATTTCACTTACATGTGGAATGTAAGAAACAAAACAAATGAACAAACAAAAAACCAGAAATGAATAAAAAATACAGAGAACAAACTTCGTGGCTGCAGAGGGGATGGAATTGGCGGGACAGAAAAATAGGTACAGGGCATTACGAGGTACAAAATTCCAGTTATAAAATAAATAAGTCAAGGGGATGAAAAGGGCAGCATAGGGAATAGAGCAATAATATTGTAATAACATTGTACGGTGACAGACGGTAACCATGCTTACCATGGAGAGCATAGTGTAATGTACAGAACTGTCAAATCGCTACGTTGTATACCTGAAATGAATACAAAATTGGGTGCCGACTATACTTCACTGAAAAACAAAATGAAACAAAGTACGGCTCATGAACTGGCGGCATCAACACCACCCAGGAGTCTGTTGGAAATGTAGAATCCCAGCCCCCACCCAGATGTAGTGATCAGGATTTTCATTAAACTAGATGCCCAGGTCATCTGCAGGCCCATTACGGTTTCAGAAGCACCTGGTTAGAAAGCAGAGACAAGCAAAAAGCCAAGAACAACAGGTGAGGAGGTGACAGAATGGATGTAAACACAACGGTGTGGGATTGGGTGGAACACCACGTGGCTTCGGTCCACGGACACCAGGACGTGAGCAGGGAGGTCAGGAAATGGCAAATCAGTGGGAATGTGAAAAGGGAAGGACTCTGTAGGGTGTGGTGTGCAGCGGAAGAATATACAAAGGCCCGTGGGTGCTCAGAAGCAGGGTCCGTTCAGTTACGTGCATGTTTTTCAATTTGGACAACACTAGAAGTAGGTGAGAAATGACGGAAGATGGGTTTCAACACATGGGTGGAAGCAGGTCACCAAAGGTTTGCCCTCCTAACAAGGATGGACATTGGAGAGCCATCGATTATTTTGTGCTGCTGGGAAGTCATTCTGAGAGGGACAGGAACAGGACTAAATACACTATAGGAATACTTATAGAGCATGTGTTCTATACTAGGAGGAACACCGAGCAGTTCAAATGCCTTATTTCACTTAAGCAGAAGCCTACGAGGCCGGTGCCAGGACAACTCCCAGGACCACAGGGGATGGGCCCTATGCACATGAGTTGGGGAAGGGGTAGTGGGAGTGACGGGTTCCCTTGGCGCTGCTCCAGAAAGACACAGAACAAAGGTGCTTTGTGCTTGGAGTTTGAGTGTCCATGTTACGCTATGTCACGGGTGACAGATTCTGGAGAAGAGGGGATGAGAGCCAACGTTTCTCTCGTCCTTTGCTGCTTTCTGTTAAAAATCCGTTTTGTTTGAAGAAGGATCTCTTCTGCCTGCTCACGTGGGTTGCGCACCGTCAGCCAGCGTCACACAGAGACAGGCAACTGGAGGTGCTCTGTGGGTTACCTTGAAAGCGAGTTCCCTGAATAAACAGTTCAGTAAAAAAAAAAAAAACACCAGGTGCTCAGTCTCACAATCCATAAAGTCAAACCTAACTTTTGCATCCAGTGGAGAACCAACTTTTGCCAGAGCTGGCAGTAGCCAGGACCGGGAGGCAGGGTACCTTTGTCTCCCGTGCCCCTTCTTTTTTCGGAAAACTGTCAGACTTGGGTGGATTTCTCTGCCTCATCAAAACATACCTGACTTGTGTCCATTTCCTTCGGGTCCTATCCTTTCCCAAGAAGATGTGTCTTGATGTATCAATTGACTAGATATCGATCCTTTGGAAGGTGTCAGTCCTTCAATAATAGCATATCCCCAAGGTAACCGATGCCTGCTCTTTAGAATGATGCCAGTGTGGAGTACGGTAAGCAAGAGTAGAGAAGGTTGTGTGCTTTGGGATGCCTTCTCCCCCTTTCTGGTGACGCCCCCCACCTGTTACCTCAGGGAAGATGCGGAAGGCAAGAGGAAAAGATCTCTTTGCTTAAATGGCCTCAGTCGTTCTTTCCCTTGGCTTTGCTGTTTTCTCTGGCCAGCACTGCCTGACCTTGCAGGCTGTCCGTGTGCCATGCATCCCAGTGGCTGGCCTTTCTCCACGGGGCATCAACTTCTTCTCTCAAAGGTTCTATAGAGGGCGACTTCGTGATACATTTCATGATGTGTCCATCTGACCTCAGCCCTTTCTCTTCCATTTCTCCTTAAGTTACTGCCACAGGCGGTGCATCTCACAGCCACGTGCTGCTGGCTCCCCTTCTTACAGAAGAGAGCCTGCTAGGGTTGGGTGCCTTATCCAAAGAGGTAAAATATGAAATCAGTTTGAAATGCATTTTGGTTTAACAAACAACAAGAACAAAACAAAATAGTATGCCTATGGTCAAGGTTAAGAAACAGATACTTTTGTACATGGCTGACAGTTGCATAAATTGATACAGCCCTTTTGGAGAATACTTGGGCAATAAATATAAAAATCTTAAATTATTCAGATTGTTTTACAATCTGCAGTTCAATTAAAAATTTTTTTTTGTTTTTTTTTTAAGTGTTTTTAATTTATTTTTTGAGAGACAGAGTGAGCAGAGGAGGGACACACAGAATCTGAAGCAGGTTCCAAGCTCTGAGCTAGCTGTCAGCACAGAGCCCGATGCAGGGCTCGAACCCATCAACCAAGAGATCACAACCTGAGCAGAAGCCAGATGCTTAACCAACTGAGCCACTCAGGCGCCCCTAAAAACCTTTTTTTAATGTTTATTTATTTTTTGAGAGAGGGAGAGAGACAGAGTACAAGTGGGGGAGGGGCAGAAAGAGCAGCAGACACAGAATCTGAAGCAGGCTCCAGGCTCTGAGCTGTCAGCACAGAGCCTGTCGCAGGGCTTGAACCCACAAACCATGAGATCATGACCTGAACTGAAGTTGGATGTTCAACTGACTGAGCCACCCAGGCGCCCTTCTGCAGTTCTATTTTTAAGATAAAAGAGGAGGCAAATCAATTTGAATCTATACAAAGAAAGAGGTACAAGTATGTTCACTTTAGTACATGTTTTGTGAAAACTTGGAGTCTACTAAAATATCCAGTGAAAGGAGACTAGTTAAATATATAATAAAATACTGTGTAACTACTGAACATAACTTTGTACAAAAATACCTCATAGCGTGTGAAAGTGTTAAAAAACAAGTGGCTTACTGAACAGTATGATGACATGATCTCATTATGTAAAAGAACTCTACGGGTAAATATTCATTAAAAAAATAAGGAAACAATGCTGTCTGGTTGGCTTAGTCGGTTGAGCGTCTGACTTTGGCTCATGTCATGATCTCATGGTTCATGGGTTTGAACCCCTGTCAGGCCCTGTCCTGGCAGTGTGGAGCCTGCTTGGGATTCTCTCCCTCTCTTTCTCTCTCTCTCTCTCTCTCCCTCTCTCTCTTTCTGCCTGTCCCTCCAACTGCTATCTCTCAAAATAAATAAATAATCTTAAAAAAAAAAAGGTACACTGCATTATCTTCCCAATTTTACAGACCAGGCTCAGGCTCAGAGAGTTTAGGTGACTTGCCCAAGGTCACTCAGCAGGCATTGGTGGAATTACAGCCAGGACTTCGAGTCCATTTCTACTGTCATTTGCACTCCACTGCCCATTGTCAGAAGGACTGTCAGGACTGCTCCTTGCTGGGCTCACTGTCCAGATGTGGGAACTCCAACTTTCAAAAGGCTAAACAGCTGAGCTGGGAACTTGAGCCAGCGGGCCGGAATGGGTGCCCAGGAACTCTGCTGAAGCCGTGTTCTCTCAAGAGAATGAGAAGACAGGCTACAAACTGGGAGGGAATGTTCACAAAAGACATCTCTGATAATGGACTGCTGTCCAAAATACACAAGCAACTCTTATAATTCAACACTAAGAAATTAAACAACCGAATTAAAAAGGGGGCAACAGGCCTGAGAAGACAGCTCACCAAAGATAGACAGTTGGCAAAGAAGCACATGAAAAGATGACCTGCATCATAGGTCGTTAGGGGTTTGGAATTAAAACAACCGTCAGATACCACTACACAACGTTGGGATGTTCAAACTCCGCAGCACCGACAGTATAAATGCTGATGACGCCGCAGGGCTATGGGAACACTTATGCATTGCTGGTGAAGAAAAATGCTTTGGCTGCTTTAGAGGACAGTTTGGTAGATTGTTTTGTTTTTTTGTTTGTTTTTACAAAACTAGACGTATTCTTACTACGGGATCAGCAATCCTGCTGCTTGGCATTTACCCGAATGAGTTGAAGATTTATGCCCACACAGAAACCTGCACACGAGCGTTTACAGTAGTTCTTTTCATAATTGCCCAAACTTGGAAGCAACAACATGTCCTTCAGTAGGCGGATGGATGACTAAACTGTGGTACATCCAGACAATGGAATACTATTCAGCACTAAAAAGCAATGTGCTATCGAACATGAAAAGACATGGAGGAAACTTATGTGCATATTGCTAAGAGAAAGAAAACAATCTTAAAAATCTACATACTATATGATTCCAACTGTATGACACCCTAGAAAAGGCAAAACTATGGAGAGAGTGAAACGATCAATGATTTCCAGGGGTAGTGGGGACAGGATGAATAGGCAGAACACAGTGGATGTTCAGGGTAACAAAACTACTCTGTGTGACATTATAATGGTGGATACATGTCATTTGGTGAAACCCAAAGAATGTATAACACCATGAGTGAACCCTAATGTAAACTATGGATTCTGGGTGATAATGATGTCTCAGGGTACGCTGTAACAAGCATACCGCCCTGGTGGGGATGTTGATGGTCAGGGAGGCTGTGCACATGGGTGTGGAGACAGGGAGATAAGGGAAATCGCTTTATTTTCTGGTCACTTTTTCTGTGGACCCCAAACTGCTTTAAAGAATAAATTCTTTTTTTAAAAATTTTAAAATGTTTTTGTATTTATTATTGAGACACTGAGAAACAGAGCATGAGCGGGGAAGGGTCAGAGAGAGAGGAAGACACAGAATCTGAAGCAGGCTCCAGGCTCTGAGCTGTCGGCACAGAGCCTGACACGGGGCTCAAACCCATGAACTATGAGATTGTGACCTGAGCCGAAGTCGGACACTTACCTGACCAGGCACCCCGAATAAATTCTGTTTTAAAGAAAGACAGACATGTGCCCTGTATCCCAACTTGAGCCAAAGTAAAGACCCTTCACCATTTAGAGGGAATGCATGTAACAGACCCTGCTCCCGGGTCTTGAAAGAATTTTATTTTCTGACTGGTCCTAATAGAGGATAAAGTGCTATGTGCTATAAAAAAACAAACAATCCTCCCCCAGACATAAAAAGAATCAATATGAGCCACTTTTTATCAACTCCCTTGATATTGCCTGATGGCCTAATACCAAAGCTCAGTTAAGTAAGTCCAAGATTAGGAAGAGCCAAAATAAAAGGGATAAAGAACACGATTGTCTGATGATCTGGTTTCTACGAGAATAACGTCAAATCGAGTGGATAGCAGAATGTGCTGGAAGGGCTTTATACATATTATTTCTTAACATTTGGCTTTTGTTAAGTGAGTGGTTCTCTTCTGTGAAGAGTAGTCAGCCTACACGGGCTCCATGTTTTCAGTACGGTTGGGTACAGGCACTTTGAAATCGGCAGAGACAGGGATAAAGTTGCCTGTTGTGGAACTTGGGTTATCTGCCTGGAAAGAAATCCATTCAGATCCTACCAGTGAGAGGCAGACCCACCCAGGGTCACCTGTGGGCCAGTGAGGCTTTCCTCAGAAAGTTCTTCTGGGTTTGCGTCCAATATACGGTAGGCGTGAGAGAGCTTGGATGTTTTATCTTTTCTCAACGTCCAACTTTTCTCTTTTCCTTCTTTCATTCACCTACCCAGCCTCATTACCACCTCTTTCCCTGCTTCTCCTTCCTCTTCCCTTTCTCTCCCCCAGCCTTGGGGTTCACTGCCCACGCCCCTCCATCAGCATGTGGCACACTCAAGGGAGGGTTCAATTACGGAAGGAGAAAAAAGCATACCGAGCAAAGATTAGCTTCCTGGGCAGTGCAGATTAAGAAAATTAATTATAAAAATGAGACTGTTCCCTTTCACTTCCTTTTGACAGCCTGAAAGTGGCTCACTGCGAGTGACCAGCA
Source organism: Suricata suricatta (assembly GCF_006229205.1). Classification (NCBI taxonomy): domain Eukaryota; kingdom Metazoa; phylum Chordata; class Mammalia; order Carnivora; family Herpestidae; genus Suricata; species Suricata suricatta. The sequence continues at coordinate 9,815,237 of NC_043717.1, forward strand.
TCTGATGTGTCTGAAAACCACTGCTTTTCTGCCCGTGGACAAGGATTCCTTTTCTCTTGCAGCTTTCTTTTGAGTGAGCTTGTGGGACAGGCCTGGGACTGACGACGTTCTTAAGGTTGCCTGATGTTTTTCTTTTGGCATTTTCCACAGCGCCAACACACTCACACCGCGAGGAGCTTTTTACATGACCCCATGGCTGGTAACACCCTTGAAGGAAGAGGTTCAATGTGCTGTCCTCATTAATTGCCCCCAGTTGAGCTACACCCTGAAGAGACCAAAGACTTTCCACATATCTTTTAGAGTTCTCTGAGGATAAAAGAAGTCCCTGGAAACATTAAAAAAAAATCATGTTACGCAGCCAAGGAGATGTTAAAATAAAGGGAAAGTAACACCATGCTATGATTCTTAGTTGGTTATCATGTGGAGGGATTTATAAATAAAAACAGGCAACGATGCATATTTAATTGCTTCAGAAAGATCAAATGTTGTCGGTGTGTCTGGGCAGCACATAGCACTGAGGTTATAGGATAACAAATCATAAGCATGAATTTTCCTTCCTGTATGTGAACTGATAAAGAATTCTCCAGAACTGTTTTGTGTCTCACAGTAAAGCTTTGGCTGCCTCTGTTCAGCCTGAGGAGACGTATATATAAGAAAAAGTAAATACAAATGAGGGAACACAAGGCCAATTTTTTTTTGTGTGCAGAGTTATCTAGTTCATTGGTAGGTTTTCAGGGGCTCGTCCTGATGGTCCAGAGAGGAATACATCATAAGTAAAATGTGAGGAGGAATTTGAAAAAAGAAAAAAAGAATAAGACAAGAGGCGGTTTGCTTTACGTGAGGAGAATTGTTTGCGGCTGGCCAACAAGCTCACGCTTTCTGAGCCCAGAAGCTAACTCGTTTCTGTTTTTAACAGCTTTATTGAGGCATACTTCACATACGGTGAGCTTTGCCCATCTTCAGTGTATAATTCAATGACTTTTAGTAAATTTATAGAGTTGAGCTGAGTAGGCGTCACCACAACCCAGTTTCTGGACATTTTCATCATCAGCAAACTATAGCCTGGTTTTGTAAATCCAGATTTATTGGAACCCAGCCGTGCCCTCATTCACAGCCTGTCCAGGGCTGCCTTCCCTCTGTAGCCAGGCCGGGTTTGGTAGTTGTGACAGAATACTTAGGGCCTGCAGAGCTTAAAATATTTACTAACTGGCCTTTTACTAGAAAGGTTTGCTGACTTGTGCTTTAAAGGAAAAACTGAAAACATGGAAAACTGCCCAGTGTGACGCAATGTGCCTTACTTAGATGGAACCTGTGTTATTTTTAGACATGAACTCCAAGATCCACTGGACCCTTTTATACATGCTATACCTGTCTCAGTCTCGATTTTCTCCATCTGCAAAAGAGGAACAGTCTGTATCTCATAGGGCTATTGTAAAGATGAGGTTGAGATGGCGCTTGTAAGATACACTCAGCACAGGGCAGGGTGCGTGATAAGTAGTCAGTAAGTCACTCCCTGCAACCCCAGATGCCAGTGTTTATTTTGTTGCTCAGCTAGAGAGAGTTGAATCATTTTGTAAAATTGACTTTCAAAGCAAACTGTGGACATTTCAAGAAAAGCTGCAGGCTTCTGAAATACTTTGGAAGAGGGGCGCCTGGGTGGTTCAGTCGGTTAAGCGGCTGACTTCGACTCAGGTCATGATCTCGCGGTTCGTGGGTTCAAGCCCCACATCGGGCTCTGTGCTGACAGCTAGCTCAGAGCCTGGAGCCTGCTTCGGATTCTGTGTGTCTCCTCTTTCTGACCTTCCCCTGCTCATGCTCTGTCTCTCAAAAATAAATAAAAAAACATTAAAAAAATTTGAAATACTTCAGAAGAGTCTTCTAAGCTTTCTTCATGCCTCTGTCCAGGAGCGCAGGGTGAGGACAGTTGTGCCAGTCTGGGCCTAGAAATCCTCCTTGCTCTGTGTTTAGGGTGGGGGTCAATGTTTTCCTCCATTCTGTAGAATGACATTGGGGCTTGTGATCAAATGGTCAGAAAAAACCATGAATGAGATCTGGAGATCATCTGGCTGGGCTTTTAATTTCTGCAAAAATCATGTGATCCAAGGAGATAAGAACTACATGAAAAGAATGAAGTTTAAAGGTTTTTTGAGTTAGATGACAAATGAATGTATATGTCTGATGAGCCAAAGAAATGCAAAACTAAATCAAGTGAGGCCATCACCTTGGTGGGTGGTGACAGAGTCTAATCTGGGTTGAAAATCGGACTCACATCAAAAGGATGCTATGTGCCATCCTATTAGAAAGTTTCGAAGTTGCTGTTACAAAGAATAAGTAGGGCCTGGTAAGTTCCATCAGTGTCATGGTCAAACATTCAGTCATGTTCTGGCCAACCCCCCGAATTACATGTGAAACTAACCGCCAAATTGTGTGGGATTACAAAACTTAGAACTAAGGATAAATGTGTTTCAGATAATCAGAGCATGTAATTGAGTCATTAATTTAGATTTGTGCCAAGTTAAAATTTTACTAAATTTATAAGCTGAATTAGAATACTTAAAGTTCTTAAATATGGTCCTATTTATAAGTTTATTACATTTATAAACATTACTGAAGAACTTGAAAGTTTTGTTGAAGTCAGACAACTGTAGCTTTTTAAAAAAGTTTTTAATGCATTATTTATTTTTGAGACAGAGAGACAGAGTGTGAGTGGGAGAGGGGTAGAGAGAGAAGGAGACACAGAACCGGAAGCAGGCTCCAGGCTCTGAGCTGTCAGCACAGAGCCCGACGTGGGGCTCGAACCCATGGACGACAAGATGATGACTCGAGCCGAAGTCAAACACTCAGCTGACTCAGCCACCCAGGCACCCCAACTGTAGCTTTTTTTTTTTTTTAAATGAAAGACTTTAAATTTATAAACTTAGTTAAAATGCTCAAAACATTTAATTAAATTAGAAATGGGAATGACATTATTTAAGAGCCTTTTAAAAGTTATTCCTAAATTTTGGTAGCCTTATCCATAGAACAGAATTTTAAGCTTTTAAAAACTTAAGGATGATCACCTCATCTTTGACAAAGAAAGAGAGTATCCAATGGGAAAAAGACAGTTTCTTCAACAAATCATGTGGGAAAACTGGACAGCAACATGCGGAAAGATGAAATAGGACCACTTTCTTACACCATACACAGAAATAAATTCAAAGTGGATGAAAGACTTAAATGTGAGACAGAAAGCCATCAAAATCATAGAGGAGAACACAGGCAGCAACCTCTTTGACCTCGGCCGCAGCAACTTCTTACTAGACATGTCGCTAGAGGCAAGGGAAACAAAAGCAAAATGAACTATTGGGATTTCATCAAGGTAAGAGCTTCCAGAGAGAGAATGAAAGAATCAACAAAACTAACAGACAGCCTATGGAATGGGAGAAGATACTTGCAAATGACATATATGATAAGGGGGTTAGTATCAAAAATCTAAAAAGAACTTATCAAACTCAACACCCAAAAATGAATAATCTGGTGAAGAAATGAGCAGAAGACATGAATAGACATTTTTCCAAAGAAGATATCCAGAGGGCTAACAGACACATGCTCAACATCACTCATCATCAAGGAAATACACATCAAAACCACGATGAGATACCACCTCACACCTGTCAGAATGGCTCACATTAACAACACAAGAAACAACAAGCGTCGGCGAGGATGCAGAGAAAGCGGCGCCCTCTTGTACCGTTGGTGGGAATACAAACTGGTGCAGCCACTGTGGGAAACGGAGGTTCCTCAAAAAGTTAAAAATAGTTCTACCCCCTGCGCCTGCAATTGCGTTACTAGGTATTTATCCAAAGAATACAAAAATACAGACTTGAAGGGGCACATGCACCCTGATGTTTATAGCAGCTTTATCAACAATGGCCAAACTACAGAAAAGCCCAAATGTCCATGACTGATGAATGGATAAATAAGATGTGACAATGGAATATTACGCACTGGTCAAAAAGAATGAAATCTTGCCATTTGCAATGATGTGGATGGACCTAGAGTGTATTGTGCGAAGTGAAATAAGTCAAGGAAAGACAAATACCATATGATTTCACTCATATGTGGAAATTAAGAAACAAAACAGATGAACATATGGGAGGGAGAAGTGAGAGAGAGAGAGAAAGAGAGAGAGAGAAAGAAAGAGAAAAACGATAAGAGACTCTTAGCAATAGAGAACAAACTGGTTGTTGATAGAGGGAGGTGAGTGGGGGATGGGCTAGATGGGTGACGGGTATTAAGGAAGACACTTGTGATGAGCACTGGGTGTTAAATGTATGTGATGAACCACTGAATTCTACTCCGGAAACCAATATTGCACTGCATGTTAACTAGAGTTTAAATAAAAATTTGAAGAACCAAATACAGTATATCTCTCAAAGATAATGACATTTTAAAAAATGTTTATTTATTTTATTTTGAGAGAGAGAGAGAGAGAACACACAAGTAGGGGAAGGGCAGAGAGAGAGGGGGGAAGCTAGAATCCCAAGCAGGCTCTGTGCTGTCAGCACAGAGTCCAATGCAGGGCTCGAACTCAAGGACTATGAGATCATGACCTGAGCCAAAACTGAAAGTCAGACACTTAACCTACTGAGCCACTCATGTGCCCCAAGGTAATGACATTTTTAACATAATGTGTAATACTATTACCATTTGTAAAATTTTTTCAGTAATTAAAAAAAAACCTTAAGGAATTAGATTTTTGAATTTGCAATTTTGATAAATTGAATGTTGATTATTTATAATTTTAGTAAATTAAATGTTGATTTTTTGAAACACACACACAGAACCCCAAACTACCTTCTCTGTATGAAAACAACCTTAAGAATGGATGGGGACACGCACACACACGCACACACACACACAGTCCACAAATATAGATGATTGACTGGATATAAGTAGAGAATATTATTGATAGAAAGAATGAGTTTTCTTCCGTGCTGTACTGCACTGGTGGGAAGGTGGGGACAATGTCCTCCCCACGTCCTCAACCCAGAGAAGTTAAAGATGGCTGCCCATTCTCTGAAATTCCTCCCAACAGGTGGGGTTTATGTCTTTTCCTCTGAATCTGGGTGGCTCTGTAAGTGCCTGACCCGCATTTAGTAAGGCTGAACATGCTTCTATTTGAGCCCCAGCAATGCCACGACCCTTAGGTCTACATTGCAGGGAGATCCCCTCACCTGTGAGTGAGGAAACATACTCAAAGATGTCCATTGGTGCAGAACAAACTGACCCCCTTATGCACAAAGGAATGGATACATATGCTCATGCAAAGGAACGCTCTTCACAGTGGAAAGGAATAAACTAGAGTTATACACATCAACACAGACACATCTTAACGCACATAAAGCTACAGACACATCTTAGAGACAGAAAACTAAGGAGAAATAGCCAAATGTAGGACAGGGTTTCTCAATGTTTTTTCTTTATTGCCTCCCCAAAGAGACTTTTTTAGACATTTATTTCTAATTCTCTCTCATGAAATTGAAATATCTCAGTATACTGTAGATCTGCGTACCAACTGTATGTATATCTGTGCTTTATACATTAGAAGAGTATGTATTTTTTGCCCCGCTCCAAGAACCGATTATCATTCCAGTTGAGAATATGTGATGTAGAGGAATGCACGAAGTAGGATACTATTTATGCAGCATTTAAAAGTGTGCACAGCAGTGATGGTTTGCTTATGAGTAAATATGTATGTGGTAAAGACATAAAGGAATGCTTTGGAATGGTAAATACCAACTTCAGGAGAAAGGTAGGTTTGCAGGGACAGAGGACGGGAGAAAACGAAATTGGAGACAGGTGAGCATAGTCTTCCAGCATGTTTCAGGTGGGAACTTCAAGGGGGTGGAATTGCAGAGAGAGAGAGAGAGAGAGAGAGAGAGAGAGAGAGAGAGAGAGAGAGAGAATCCCAAGCAGGCTCCTTGCTGTCAGCATGGAGCCCAACATGGGGCTCGATCTCATGAACTGTGAGATCACGACCTGAGCCAAAATCAAGAGGTGGTCACTTAATCAATCAATCAAATGCCTCCTACATATTAGTTGTTACCAGTTTTCCCCTACCCGAAAATTTCTCCAGAGCTTACATTAAAAATCTCTTGAAAGAGAGATGCCTGGGTGGCTCAGTTGGTTGAGCATTTGACCTCGACTCAGGTCATAATCTTGTGGTTGACGAGTTTGAGTCCCAAGTCGGGTTCTGTGCTGATAGCTCAGAGCCTGGAACCTGCTTCAGATTCTGGGTCTCCCTCTCTCTCTGTCTCTCCCCCGCTCACGCTCACTGTCTCTCTCAAAAGTCAATGAACATTAAAAAAAATTTTAAAAAGCCTCTTGAAAGAAAATAAATATAGTAGACTGCAGTCACCATGTAATGTGATAAATACAATCAAGAGTCACTAGTGTATTTTCAAAAGTTTGACTAGGTGTGGCCTAATATTGAATAACATGAAGTTGTTCATTACAAATGGAAACTACCCTTTGCTCTACAAAAAACTAAAAGGGGTGCATGAACTGTTGCAATCACTGATGTGCTGGAGGAGGGGCAGGAATCGGTGGGCACATATCATCTTTAAAAAAATTTTTTTTAACGTTTATTTAATTTTGAGAGAGAGACTGAGAGCCAGGGAGGGGCAGAAGGAGAGAAAGGGAGACACAGAATCCGAAACAGGCTTCAGGTTCTGAGCTGTCAGCACAGAGCATGACAGGGGGCTCAAACCCACCAACCATGAGATCATGACCTGAGCCAAAGTCGGACGCTTAACTGACTGAGCCACCCAGGCGCCCCTTGGGCATGTATCATCTTACTGGAAACTTGTGGAACATAGCAATGTACATCAGAAGAAAGCAAATCCCATAGGTGTGGGGCATAGAACACATACTACCATACAGGTTGTAATTACTTAATTAGTTTCATGAAGTAGCCTTCCTAGAATATGCACTTATATGTTTGTTCGGCACATGGAATACATCACACATGTTGGCTGCCTCTCTGACTCCCGTGGCCTGAGCCGCCTTCACCTCTTAATTACATTACCGCATCATCTGAAGGTGAGCTCCGTGCAATTCATAAAAATCCCAAAGTTTTAGCTCACTTTGTTACATTAGGTATTTTAGGCTTTTGCTTATTAAAAGATTTTCCACATATTCATGCATACTTATACATCTTTACATATATCTAATGTAAATAGAAATATATGAACACCCATTTCTATAGCATTTGTCTTCATAATAAGACCCAGCAGGAATAAACAGCTTTGGTCTGTGCACATTGAGTATATCAGATTTTGCATATTTTATTCTATTGTGCGATAAAGAAATGCATTATAACAGAGCAATGTAATTTCTTTCATAAGTGATGCAGTACTTTAATATGTAACCACATAAGAGGCTCCCTTTTCCAAGCTACTACTGAATGAATGGCTGTAACAATTCATAGAGATGAAGTCTGGCTACATGTAGCTATCATAACTTATTTCCAGACGAGTCTTTAGTTATAGTTCCTGTAATTCTACAAAGGATAAGAAAGGGAGCTAGGGCAGTTTAGAAAGAAAACATTTTTTCTTTTTTTTTTCTTGAAGTATAATTAACATACAGTGTGATATTAGTTTTAGGTGTACAATACAATGATTCAACAATTCTATACATTACTCAGTGTTCCTCACAAGAAGTATCCTCTTGATCTCCTTATAAAACGACCATTTATGGATAATGTCCCAAGGGAAGATGTACTTTTCTTTGTGCCAGGGACTGGAGGCAACCTTTGCACTCACAATTCATCCCATAAACAAAGTACTCCAAGTCAAATGATGTCAGCGTTAATGGCTGGATACAGGTCACTTAACTCTCAAATAGAGGTTCTCTGGAATGAAGCATACTTTAGGGAGATTCCAGGCATGGAACTTCCTGCTTTCTCTTTGAGCCCAGATGCCTCTATTTGCCTGTTGGAAGAGTCGAGTCTGCAGGGCAGTCTTTATGTCCACTTCCCCACGTTACTTCAGGGGGTACATGCCTGCCTCCCTCACAGAGTGGCTGGTAGGTCACATTGAGAGAGAGGAAAGGAAAGTTCTATTTCACAGGGAAACTCTGTCCAGGAGGCCCCATCCCATGAAGGTCAGACACAAAGATGGAGGACTTTCTCTTGAAATGCCACCTGAGCTCAGGAAGAGCAAAGGCAGAACGTGCCTGACTGGACTGTGGCCCTTACAGCTCGATAACCCTATTGATTGAGAAAAATAGCACCTGATGAATAGCCTAGACTCTAACCAATGGGCTTCTTTGCCTTCTGTCAGGAAGAGCTTTTGAAGAGGCAGAGATGGTAGATGTTCCCACTAACTCTTGGCCATCAGGTAGGGAGGTGTGGAGGTCCCTTCTTGTATGGAAACATAAGGGGGTGTGTTGATGTGGAGGGGTGGTGTAAACGTTCCACTTTCGCCCACCATGGATTTACTAGCCCCGACCAGGAGAAGGTCATCCATTGGACTGGGGCCTCTGAAGTATGCTGTTCAAGTAAATGTGGCAGCCGAGGGTAGAGGTTAGCATTTACTGAGCATCTACTATGTTCCAATAATTCTATATACTTATCAAATGTCACCATCCTATCATTTCATGCTCACAGTAATCAGGTGGAGTTATATCTCACACCAGAGTCAGGGTTTAAAATTAGCTGGGAAGTTTCTCTGGTCAAAATGATTCATGAAGATCCCTTAGGAAAAGTGCCACACTGTCTGGCAAGAGATTTACTTTGTCTTAGTAAGCCCAACAAAGCGTATTTTTCACCAGCTTTGGAACAGAATTCTGAGTTTTGCTTTTTAGTTGAGCATGGGGAAAAAGAGTTGTCTGTTTAGGGAATCCAATGTATATGAAATACGCATCTTTAAAAACTACAGCTATATTTAGCTAGTGAGATGCTTATACTATATAAATAGAGGCAGTAAAACCGGGGACCAAATGAGGGTGCTTCCATACCTCATGATTCTTACCTCATACTCATGCTACATCTGGCACTTTTTGAGTGAAAAATGGAGCAGAATGGTATTTCCTTCCCTTTTTTGGTAATTTAAAAAATTTTTGAGTATAGGTGACGCACAACATCACAATAGTTTCGAGGTGTGCGGCGTAGTGGTTTGACAACTCTGTATATTATGTTGTGCTCACCACAAGTGTTGTCACCATCTGTCACCAAAGAGCGCTATTACACTGCCATCGACTCTACTCCTTATCCTGTGCCTTTTTGTCCCGTGACGTATTCGTTCTATAACTGGAAGCCTGTATCTCCCACTCTACTTCACCCATCTTGCCCAACACCTCAGCCCCCACCCCCTGGCAACCATCAATTTGTTCTCTGTATTTCTAGGCCTGATTCTGTTTTTTGTTTGTTTATTCATTTTTTTCTAGATTCCACACATGAGTAAAGTCATGTGGTATTTGTCCTTCTCAATCTGACTTATTTCACTTAGCATAGTACTCTCTAGGTTCATTCATATTGTCTCAAATGACACAATCTGATCTTCTTTTTATGGCTGTGTCATATTCCGTTCTGTATACACCCACCCACACACAACACATCTTCCTTATCCATTTTTTTATGGATGGAGACTTAGGTTGCTTTCATATCTTGACTATTATTAAAAAAATGCCTCAGTAAACATAACGGTGCATATATCTTTTCTAATTAGGGGTTTCGTTTTCTCTGGGTAAATATATAATAGTGGAATTATTGGATCATACGATATTTCTATTTTTAATTTCTTGAGGAGCCTCCATTCTGTCTTCCACAGGGGCTGTACTAATTTACATTTCAACCAACAGTATGCCCGGCTTCTTTTTCTCTACATCCTTGCCAACACTGGTTATTCCTTGTCTTTTTGATTTTAGCCATTCTAACAGATGTAAGGTAATATCTCATTGTAGATTTGATGTGTATTTCCCTGATGATGAGTGATATTGAGCATCTTTTCATGTGTCTGTTGGCCGTCTGGATGTCTTCTATGGAAAAATGTCTATTCAGGTCCTCTTCCCATTTTAAAATCGTATCTTTTTTGGTACTGTGTTATAGTATATATATATATACATATATATATATATGTATATATATATATTCAATCTTAATCCTTTATTGGATATATCATTTGCAAATATTTTCTCTCATTCAGTCAGTTGCCTTTTTGTTTTGTTGATAGTTTCCTTCACTGTGAAGAAGCTTTTTATTTTAATGTAGTCCCAATAGTTTATTTTTGCTTTTGTTTCTCTTGCCTCAGGGGACGTATCTAGGAAAATATTGCTAAGGCCAATGCCAGAGAAATTACTGTCTGTGCTCTGTTCTAGGATTTTTATGATTTCAGGTCTCACATTTAGGTCTTTAATCATTTTTTAAATCTTTTTTTTTAAAAGTTTATTTATTTTGAGATGGACAGAGACAGCAGGGGAGGGGCAGAGAGCGAGGGAGAGAGAGTGAATCCCAAGCAGGCTCCACGCTGCCAGCTATGGAGCCTGATGCAGGGCTCAAACCCATGAACCATGAGATCATGAAACCGAGAGTTGAATGCTTAACTGACTGAGCCGCCCAAGTGCCCCTAGGCCTTTAATCATTTTGAGTTTAGTTTTGTGTATACTGTTAAAAAGTGGTCCAGTTTTCCCAGCATCATTTATTGAAGAGACTGTCCTTTTCCCATTGTGTATTCTTGCCTCCTTTGTCATAGGCTAATCTGCCATATAATCATAGGTTTATTTCTGGGCTCTTTAGGCTTGTTCCATTAATCTACATGTCTACTTTTGTGCCAATACCATACTGTTTTGATTACTGCAGCTTTGTAGTAGGTCTTGAAATTTGGAATTGTGATACTCCCAGCTTTGTTGTTCTTCGAGGTTGCTTTGGCTATGCGGGGTCTTTTGTGGTCCAGTGCAGACTTAGTACTAGTTGCTCTAGTTCTGTGACAAATGCTGCTGGTATTTTGACAAGAGATTGCCTGGAATCTATGGATTGCTTTGGGTAAGGTGGACATTTCAACAATAATAATTTTTCCAATCCATTCTCTCTAATTTTGTCTTTTGCCAAGATTACATAACTGAATGTATCTGATTGTGCATATAATGGGACTGCATTATAAGAGTGTATTAGTTAGGTTAGCCTAGGCCATGCTGCCATAACAAGATCCTGAAGTCTCAGTGGTTGAGCCCAACAAAGGCATATTTCCCACTCCCATGAAGTCTGATAGGAGATGGTGACTCAAGGCAGCCATCCTCCTTTTGAAGACTCAGCAATGGTCACTGTTTCATCCTATGTCTTTGCTGTCTCATCTTGTAGCCTCTACAGTCATGTATCTAGAGAAGAGAGCTGAAAGGTCATCTATTGGTTCTTAAGTGCTTTGGCCCAGAAGTGACACACGTCACATGCTCACAGTTCATTGGACAGAACTAGGTGCATAGTCTTGTTCAACTTTGAAGGGCCTGGAAAATATGGGGGTGCACACGAATATGCAGAGAGCAGTAAATGTCTCTGCCACAGGTTGTGAATTTAATAAGGAGTAACTCTGTGCATGGCTTTGTTCTAAGCACTTTATATGCATGATTTAATTTAACCTATGAGACAAGTCGTGTTTTTATCTGTATTTGAAGTTGTGAAACAGAAGGCTGGAATCACTAAATGATAAATGTAAATTTACACAGTTAATAAACAGCAGAGCCAGGATGTGAACCCACCTTTATTTACATCAGAGCCACTAATCCAGGTACTAGTCTTATTATTGAGTCATACTTCAGCCTTCTCATAAGATGCTAAAACTGTCAGTTGGGCCTATGACTGAATATTCATTGTGGTTTATCCTAAACTAAAGAATTTGATTTGTATATGATTGGGGCATGCTATCTAGTCCTGAGAGCTTTTCTCCAAGTATTTCTTTTGGATGTTTATGTAATATATATTCTGCCCTCTCTTTAAAAAAATGTATCCTCTTCTATGATTTCCTCTTTTCTCCCCTGAAATGTCTTTTTTTCTCCTCTCAGACATAACTCACAACTTTGTTCTCATATAGGCATTAAAAATCTGTCCACATTTACTTGAATGCTGACAAATATCCCTATGGGTCAGGGCTGGAAGTGGTGCATATCACTTCTTCCCACAATCCATAGACCAGAACTAAGGCATCAGGCCACACCTGGCTGCAAGGGAAGCTGGGAAATGTAGTCTAGCTGTGTTCTCAAGAAGAAGAAGAAGAGATGGGTTTGGTGAATACCTTGACAATCTCTGCCACACCCAGTATGGACAGAAAGCTAGCATCTTCACAGAGGGCTCAGTTTATGCTCCTGCTTAGGAGCAAGGAATCAGGACTACATGCCAGAGGCCAGGAGAACTGTAATACTGCACATCAGCCTCAAGTGCAGCTGCCTGAGGCAGGGAACACTAAAATATTGATATACACAGACTGTTATTCCTTGGTGTTTATCCAGTGGCCTTCTGGGAAGACAGGGGCTTCTAGAATTATGAGGCAGTGAACAGATTAATTGATCTGGAATTTTGGGGAATTCTATATCGTTTTTTGAGACCTTATATGAGACTTGGCTACATTTTCTTATTATGCTATGAACATCATCTTGCTATAATGTTCTGAGATTATATAGTAATGAATAGGCATCAGACACGGGATATATTGTAATCACAGAAAGGATGACAGCCTGGAGACTCACACATTCAGTTCCCCACAAAGCCCATAGACTAAGCACAGCACACAGTACCAAGATCTACCATACTTGTTAAGAATAGTGAAGCAGGAGAAAGAAGTTCAAATTTCTGATGACTGCAGAGCCACCCCACCATGCTCAACTTGGGTTTATTTTATGTGAGTGTGGTTTTCAAGGTAGGCTAACTACTGTAACAAACAACCCCCAATTTTAGTGGCTTAGTGCAATGAAAGTTCATTTTCATTCATGTAAATGTCCATCTTAGATGCTTGGGGTGAATGAGTCTCCTGGCAGAGCCTTTCAAAGTGGCAACCAGGGATCTTGTCTTCCATCTGTGACTCCCCTGTTTTCCAGCCCCTAGGGCCCACTCCATTCACAAGGGGGAGCGAAGGATCACCTGTGGGAGGGTTTCATCACCCGTGCCTGGATGTGGCACACCTGAATTCTGCTTGTTGCTCATTGGTGAACCTCCGTCACGTGGATGTGGTCAACTATAAGTGGTCTGGGAAGTGTAGTTTAACTGCATGCCCAGGAGGAAAGGAATGTGGATTGGAGAACACCGAGCTAGTGTCTGCCACCGTGAGAGAGAAGTGATCTAACTTGTTTAAGTCATTGTTATTTCTAGCCTCTGTCCCCAACTGAAGTTACATCCATTTTGGTCTTGAACAGTTTTGTCTTATGTGCTAGTATAACAAAATTTCCAGGAAGTATACAAAGATAAATAATATAAATAAAGATAAATAATCTCTATAAAATTCAACATACTACATGTTTATGTATGCACACGGGTCTGTAAATGGGAATATAGTAGTTCAAGAGGACACATATCAAATTTAAATGTAGCTACTTTAAGGAAGTGTTTTGAGATGGACTTTTATTTTTTAAATAAAAATATTTAATGTTTACTTATTTTTGAGAGAGAGAGAGAGACAGAATGAATGAATGAGAATGGGAGCAGGGGAGGGGTAGAGAGAGAGGGAGACCAAAGAATGCAAAACAGGCTCCAGGCTCTGAGTGTCAGCACAGAGCTGGTCACAGGGCTCAAACTCACAAACTGCAAGATAACGACCTGAGCTGACGTTGGATGCTCAACAGATGAGCCACCCAGGTGCCCTGAGATGGACTTTTATTTTTAAACCATGTGTTTCTATACTGTTTAATTTTTTTTACAAAAGGAATATATTTATGTTTATAATAAATTTGAAATAAAAAAGAACTCATATACAGTCTTGGTTAAGGCCTCTTTTATTTTTATTTTTTAAATGTTTACTTATTGAGAGAGAGAGAGTGAGGAAACACAAGTGGGGGAGGAGCAAAGAGACAGAGAGGGAGAGAGAGAGCACTGACTCCACACTGTCAGTGTAGAACCCAACGCAGGGCTCAATCTCACAAACCATGAGATCATGACCTGAGCCGAAATCGAGTTGGATGCTTAATGGACTGAGTGACCCAGGTGCCTCAAGGCCTCTTTTAAATAACCGATGTAATTCTGAACTCCAAAACTCAGGAAGTTTAAGAACCTTTGAGGGTTCACACAGAGCCCAGATAATAAATGCCTAGATGTAAAAAACAAACAAACAAACAAACAAACACAAGAATGGCAGTGAAATTGAGGGACTCGGAGAAGATAGACATAAGGAAGTGGATATTGGACAAATGACAGCTTCTCTGCGTCTAGTGAGGACAATCAAAGGAAAAGTGGTTTAAAGTGCAAGGTTAAGGATTTAGGTGAGTCATAAGCAAGATCTTTTTTCATGTTCTTGCTTGTAAAAAATTGGGCTGAACTATAATGGGAGGATGTAGAACTTCATTTCCCAAGGGCCAGTGTGAAGAAAGAAGGAATATTGGTATATTCCTCAAATTGGATATAATTTCATCACCTTTGACTCTCGGGGGCATGGTTATTTGAGGTAAAACATACTGAAAGACTGTTTCTGTTCCCTATTTATCTTGGAGTTTTTGTCTTTGCTTGCACCGTTGGGAGAGAACTAGATAGTGTGCATTTCAGGAGAGGGGAAGGGCAGTCTGGCTGAACGTCGGCGCCCAGGAGGACGCGCCAGGCCGAGCAGCGCAGAGCTGTCATCCCATTAAGCAGGGCTAAGATACAGATTTTCACCATTGATTACACTTTGTTCTGTATTCTTTTATGTTCACATTTTCCCCCTTCCCCCTGCTTCTTAACTTTTCAGCTTTCTTAGGAGAAATATTTTGCTTCTTAAGGACGGTATGAATAAATGTTTAATCATCACCCCCTTCTTATACTGCACATAATGCTGGTATAGCATTTTCTAACTTGATAAATGTGTTAAATTTACTTGTAAATTAAAGATATTCGTATTACAGATGGTGTGCCATGAAAGGAATAAAATCTATGCTGAATGCCATAAAGTCTTACAGGATACTCTTGGTGAGTGAGCCTTCTTTTTTTTTTTTTTTTTTTTTTTTGAGGTCCCAATTTAGTGTTCACAATTTTATAGCACCGAAGGGCAAAAATAGACTGGGATAAATGAGCAAAGTGATGTTAACTCATTTGCCGGCTTCTTCAAACACCTTGAGACCCCTCTCCCCACCTCCCCCCAGATCAGGGTAGGGGAGAATCAGACAGAGGGATCAGACGGCAACAGGAATTTTAGACTCCATAATAATACCCCCGTTCATGTCAGGAGATCTTATATTTTGATACAATTTAGAAGAAAAGTTTGGAATCCAATAATTTTCATTTTATAGGTTCTCCACTCTCGTTTTTACCTCTGATCTGCTTAAGCAGTACACTCCTCCAACAATTTATTGCCTTTTAAGGCCATGAATTCAGAGGGCTGACAGTAAATCTGGACAAGCTCTAATATGCCCTGTGCCAACTGTAATTTAGCTGGTCCTTTGAGAGCACAAGTTTTTATTACCATAAATCTTCTGCTTCCAGGCGTCTCTCTACTGACAACGTTGTCCAATTTTGAATCCCGACATCTTCATTTCAAAAGCCCGAAAATGAAACCGCAAAGGTCAGGTTTCGTTGTGATTGTGGGCAGGATCGAGCTGCCACCCACCGCTTGCTTTGGCGGGCACAGGGCTTGGGCAAAATGTCACCGTGCAATTCAGGTGAATGATGACACCTGGCACTTGGATCATCAGGAAATATTTGGTCATATTTCAGTGTCTGACTTTGTCACCACCCAAGGAGAGAAAGACTTTACAGAAGACTCTGATTGAGCATACATGAACACTGCATACTTCCTACTTTTGGAATGTCCTTTTCTCCTTCTTTATGTAACTGATGGCTCCCAACTTTCTGATCTTAACTCAAGCAGCACAACTTTACGGGGCTGACCTTTCGGCACCTTGCCTGTACCTGCGGAACAGGGATAATGATTGGCTTCTACATCAAAGAGTCGCTGGGAAGATTAGATGAGTTAGTGCGTGCTGTATACTTATGGGGGCACCTGGCATGAAAGTAAATGCTCAGCCACGGTTAGCTATTATTATGACCTCGATCACTATGAAGGCCAAGGCTGTCTGAGCAAGACACTCTAAGTGATTCACTTGTATTTTGTTTCATTCCCACGGTAGCCCTGTGAGGTCAGCACTCCTGGTATTTCTATTCGGCAGTTTTGGAAACTGAAGTTAGAAGGGTAACTTGTTCAAGGTGCCAGGCCGAGTCAACGGCAGGGACCTTGCAGTCAATGCAGTCAGTGCATCCAGATTTTGCATCCAAGCACTCAGACCCCAGAGCCCATGCTCATTAGCAAAGCCCCAGTGACAAAGCTATGAAGTGCTGTCACTGTCCTGTGCACAGCCCATCACTCTTAGGACTTCGTGGCACACCGGTGTGACTTCTAACTCCCAGTGTCTATATTTTGTTGCTTGAGGACTCTCCCTGGCCTCTGAGTCCTACTTTACCACCCGGGGGGGGGGGGGAGACCGAAGGTATCAGGGTACCAACACCCCAGGAGCAGTCCTCAGCTAACGATTGCGGTGGGTTTGTGGATAACTGCCCAGGTCCCCGTGCCCCTGGGATGAGTGACACATGCCCCTCCCCGGCTCCTGGCTCAGGTGCCCCCCATGGTGGCCGGCTCTGCATCTGTTATTATGTCCTTTCTGCTCCCTGACTCACGTCCTCCTCTCCTATTGTTCCCTCCACCGCCTGATAGCTGACACTCCGACCTTGTCCCTGAGTCTGCTTCTGGGAGGAACCCAACTAAGATCGTTTCTGATGACACAAGCGTTCTGTGATTCTAAACATGCGCAAAGTGGAAAAGAGCGAGGGAGTGGCTGGACTCAGAAGGAAGTATGTGTACCACAAAGCGACATGTCCTGTGAATACACAGCAAGGTTTCCTAAGCTTGGCACTACTGACATTTGGGGCCGGATGTGTTTTAGGGGCTGTCCTGGGCGCTGTAGGGAGTGGAGCAGCACCTCCAGCCTCTAGCCAATAGAAGCACCACCCATCACTAGTTATGACAACCAGAAATGTCTCCAGATATTCCAAATGTCCCCTTTGGGTGTGTGTGTGTGTGTGTGTGTGTGTGTGTAAAGTCACTCCCATTTGAGAAACATTGAGTTAGAGAAATGAGACTGTCCTTCTGTGTTTGATTGACATACTGACTCAGTAAGTATTCATTCAAGAGGATTATAATGATATTAACACTACTGAGTGCCCACGTGCATGACACTGTACCTGCTGCTCTACATACCAGGTCTCATTTCGCCCTCATGGCGTTGTTTTGCCTCCACAGCACACATAGGGAAAACAAGGCTCAAGGAGAGTGAACGACTTGTCCAGTGTCATAAAACAAGTAGAAGATGGGCCCAGGGTTCAATCTGGGTGTGTCAGGCAGCAAGCCTACATCCCTTCAATTAAGATTCATTCATTTATTCACAAATGTATCGACATATGCACCATTTATTGAGCATGTGCTGGGTGTCAGGGACGGGGCATTACAAGCGACTGCTGGAAATCTAATGCTTAGCTTGGTACCTGGCACAGAGCTGTGGCTCAAGATCTAGTTCTTACACCAAAATAAACAAAACCAAACTACATGAAATGTGCGTGGAGGGGATAATCTGAACAAATGAATCACTTTTATTGGACATCATTTTATTAGCAAATGTGTTCTACATTTCAAAAACCTTACAAATCAATTCGGAACACAACCTATTCAAAATCTGAAAAGCAACTACACACAGTTTGGAAAATTCCTTTTTCTTCTTAATCTTTGGATTTGAAAAATAAAGACTTCCCTTTGTAAACCGTATGTGATTATGATTTTGGTGGGTGTAATGATTTTTGAAGGGACATGTGGGAACGTGAGTTCTGGTGTTTTCAGAACACCATTTCATTTCTGTTTGCCTTAGACAACTAGCAAGAGGACTTGAGCTGCTTAGCAGACCATAGTTTCACCTAAGTTTCTCAGGACTGGAAAGTAGAAAGTAGTTTCCAAGGTAACAGAAAACCAAGATGTTTTGCCCTCCAGTGTATCAGAAGTATAAAATGGCATTCTACCTGTCTTTGTTTTTGCTTAGTCTTAAAGGCTCTTACTATAAAATAAAAAATGTTAAGTACTCTCCCATTCCAGTGTTCCAACATGAGGTGCTGGATTGACACATGTGGAATTTTGGACCCTTTAGCTCAATATCAACTCAAGTATGTCAGAGGATTGATGCTTGAGAGGTGGGGGGATGGGGAGTGAGGGAGAGAGAGACAAATAGAAATAGAGAGAGAGAGACACTTAGGTTGTTTCCATGTCTTGGCTATCATAAATAATGTTGCAATGAACATGGGGATATAGATATTTGAGACTGATTTCATTTCCTTTGGGTATATACCTAGAAGTGGGATTGCTAGATCATATGGTAGTTGTATTTAAAAATTTTTGAGGAACCTCCATACTATTTTCCACAGTGGCCGCACCAATGTGCGTTCCCACCAACAGCGCACAGGGGTTCCCTTTTCTCCACATCCTCACCTACACTTGTTGTTTCTTGTCTTTTTGATACTAACCATTCTAACAGGTGTGAGGTGATCTCTCATTGTGGTTTTGATTTGCGTTTTTCTGATGATTAGTGATGTTGAGCACCTTTTCAGGTGCCCGTTGGCCGTTTGTATGTCTTCTTTGTAAAAATGTCCATTCAAGTCTTCTGCCCATTTTTTAAGTTGGTTTATTGATTTATCTTTGCTATTGAGTTGAGTGGGTTCCTTATATATGTTGGATATTCACCCCTTATCAGATAGGTGATTTGCACATACTTTCCCGCATTCCATAGGCTGCCTTCTCATTTTGTTGATGGGTTCCTTTGCTGTGCAGAAGCTTTTTAGTTTGATATAGTCCCAGTTGTTTATTTTAAGTTTTGTTGCCTTTGCTTCCAGTGTTATAGCTGAAAGAATAATCACTAAGAGTGATGTCAAGGATCTTCTTCCTCATGTTTTCTTCCAGAAGTTTTATGGAGTCAGGACATATATTAAAGTGTTTAATCCATTTTGGGTTAGTATTTTCCAGTGGTGTAAGATAGGGGTCCAATTTCATTCTTTTGTATGTGAATATCCAGTTTCCCCAACACCACTTGTCTTTTCCCTCATTGTGGGTTCTTGGACTCCTTCTCAAATATTCGTTGACTATATACGCATGGGGCCTTTTCTGGGCTCTTGATCCTATTCCAGTGGCCTATGTGTCTGTTTTTATGCTAATACCATACTGTTTTGCCTACTATAGCTTTGTAATAAAGTTTGAAATCAGAATGTGTGATGCTTCCAGCTTTGCTCTTTCTCAGGATTTCTTTGGCTATCTGGGGGTCTTTTGTGGTTCCATACACATTTTATGATCAGTTTTTCTATTTTTGTGAAAAATGCCATTTGAAATTTCACAAGGATTACATTGACTCTATAGATGGCTTTGGGTAGTATGGACATTTTAACAACATTAATCCTTCTGATCTATGAGTCTGAAAAAGCTTTCATTTATGTCTTTTTAAATTTCTTTCATTAACATCTTGTAATTTTCAGTGTAGTGATCTTTCACCTCCTTGGTTATACATATATGCTGGGAGCCGCACTGGCCTTGCTGGATGACACGGTCACAGTAAGGAAATGGCAGATGTGCACGGCTCCTGCCATGAGAGGCGGAAACTGGCATCTCCTTCTGCTACTACTGCTCATGTGAAATTAAGCCTCTTGCTATTGATTAGGCCTCACAATGTTCCAAGTCAGATGGATATTCCCCACACATATACCTCATGGGAAGAAGCATATTCCCACCTCTATAAAGAGGAATTTAAACAAAGCACTGCAGATGTTTGTCGAAAGGCTCTTCTAATGAGCCTCACAAACTTAAGGCATAGATAATGAAGGGAGTTAAAGAACACAAGATTTACTATTAATTCTGGCCTGGAGATAAAGAGCCTAATTTAGGAATAAGAAACAAACAAGAGCCAGGCATAAGTTACTGCGCATACCTATGCTAATTGATGCCCATGTAAGAGTAGTTACAACTTAAACTCATATGCAAAGGCCTGCTCATCTAGGACTGTCTATGGTGCTTACACCTTCAACATCAAAGAACAAGGTTGACAAAAGGTTTATTTACTAACCATCAAGAATACATTCTTCCTCTTGTGAGCCAAACAGAATGCCTCCTAGCCTTGTTTATGCCTGAATCTTAGCGTTATTGTTATAAACAAATGTGTTTGCTATCTGCTTCTCACTAAAAACATCCTGCTATCTTCTTAGTTGTAAGATTTTCTACCAGTTCAAACAAATGTGTATGTTATCTGCTTTTTACTGAGAATATCCTGTTATCCTATGATGTGTAAGTTACCTCATTGTAATTAGAGAAGTTCTGCCAAAATGCCTCTGTAAAACCTGTTTCTGCACCCTTTTCAAAGCATCTTATCACTGAGAATTATTTGTAGTACAAATTCCACTTTTTGATGTCATGTTAACACTTGATCTATAAATAAAGGCACAAAACCTGGCAAGAGAGGTGATGCCCGGCTGGTGGCCAAGAATGAAAGAAACACAGGGCTCTCTTGATTCCTTTTTCGCTGACGCTGTCTCTCCTTCAGGGGACCCTGGACCAGCTGGAGCTGGACTCCAGCATATATTCCTAAGTATTTTACTTTTTTTGATGCTATTTTCATGTGACTGTTTTAGTTCCTTTTCAGACACACTGATTTTTGTGTGTTTTTTGTATCCTGCAAATTTACTAATGATTAGTCATATCAGTTTTTCAGTGGAATCTTTAGGGGTTTATGGATATAAGATCATATCATCTGCAGAGAAAATTTGCTTCTTCCTTCCTGATATGGATGCCTTTTATTTTGGTGTGTTGCCTAAGGACTGAGACCTCAGCACAATGTTGAGTAAGAGTAGTGAGATTGGGCATTCTTGCCTTGTTCCTGATCTTCGCACAAAAGCTTTCTACCTTTCCTGAGTGTGATGCTAGCTCTGGGCTTGCCATATATGGCCTCTGTTATGTTGAGGTACATTCCTTCTGTACCCAATTTGTTGAGCTTTGATCATGAAAGGATGCTGAATTTTGTCAAATGCTTTTTCTGCATCTATTGAGATCAGTGGCTACATCCGTTTTTTCCTCAGCTTTATTGGGATATAACTGACATATGATTTTGTGTAAGTGTAAGACATACAGCAGAGTTATTACCATACTAAGGTTGGCCAACACATCCATCACCTCATATAGTTCTAATTTTTTGCGTGTTTGGTAAAAACTTATAATCCACTCTCTTAGCAACTTTCAAATATACAATGCAGTATTGTTACTGCAGTCACCATACTTTACTTATTACACAACTTACTCATCTTATAAGTGGAAGTTGTTGGCCTTTGTTTACCTACACTCATTTCCTCTATCCCTCACTTCCCACCCCTGGCAACCACTAATCTGTTCTCTGTTGCTATGAGCTTGAGTGTTTTCAGATTCCACATATAAGTGAGACCATGTTGTCACACACGGCATCTACTTTTCTCGCAAGCTCTCAGGGGATGCCAGTGGGGACCCTACTTTAAGTCTTAAGGTTTGGTCTCACTGCTACATATTGTGAACATGCCTATATTTTGAGGGGAGGAGACTCAGTTTCCATCAGTCTCAAGCAGCTGTGACATGAAAAACATTAAGAACAACTGCCTTAAAGAAATGAAGGTATAACCGGCGGAGTAAAGAAGTTTATATGAGATTTGAAAATACAAATTTGAAAAGAGGCAATATAGATACTCATGGTGGAGGCCCGGAGGAGTGTAATTTGTGGGAAGGAGTCAGGCTGTGCTCTTCAATGCTCCTTGAGAGTGGGGAAAGGGGAGAGGTGTTCTTTATTTCTGCGGCCCATATGGAGCTCAGTGCCCCGGTGTTGCTTCTTGGGCCCTGTGGGATTTTCGGGTTTTGCTTCCCCACCGTGATCAGATGGAAACAAACAAACAAACAAAAAAACACAAACCCCTTTGTGCCATCATGGCCACCAGGGGCTGCTTTGAAATGCAGATTCTCAGGCCTCAATCTAGAGCCCAGGAAGCTGCATATTTAAAAATGACCTCGCATGCCTTCGATGTGGCCCTCCCCAGCCATGTTCTGAGGAACCCTGCCCTATTATTTTCACAGTGTTATGCCAGCTCAAAGAAAACAAATTAGATCTCTAGATGCATCACAAATCTAATTTCTCAGCTACCTGTGGTTATGAAAGCTAGGCATCTCTCTTTTCTTATTACACTTCCAGCTAGGGTCATTTCCTCCTAAGATTCTAACTCCCCTGTGCCCTCAGGTTAAGTCAGAGCATTTCTCCTTATTTGGCTTCCCAATTGCAGGGAAGAGCTACTGTGCCATGTTCTGTAACCTCTTACCTGTACCCTGGAGGTGTGCCATCTCAGTGGTGGACCTAGTACTTTCTCTTTGCAACCTGCTTTCTAGAGTCAGTAAACTTTATAAAGTGCTTCATGAGCTATTTGGACCCGAGGCATTGCATAAAAAGATTATGCAAACAGAATGGCATCCGCATTGCAGGCAGGTGGCAAGAATTTTCCTCTCCTCCCCTCCTACCTGCCCCAGCCCTGGGAAGAATTGGAGTGCAGATCTGCTGGGAAGCCTTTGCAGAGAAAGGCTGAGCTGTTAGAAGAGTAAAGTTGATAACATAAGCTGGTAACACCTGCAGACTGGAGGAAGGGTCATGGGAGGCGATAGATTGAGACCCTGGCTGTTATGCTTTGAGTAGAAAAATCTATCAGCCACGGATAAATAATATAACCATTTACCGAGCATCTACCTTAGGTCAGGCACTAAGCTAGGCATCTGCTTATATACACCTTTTCTTGTTCCATATTCATCACAGTGCTGTGAGGAAAAGTGTCTTTAATCTCCATACCACTAAAAGGGAAACCGAGGCTCAGGGAGATGGCGTGAATTCGCTCCCTATAATACAATTGCTAAGTTGAAAATCTAGGATTCAAAACCATGTTCCTTAACTACAACCATCCTCTTGCCACTACACAGCTCTGCATCTATTAAAAGCTGGGAAGTAAGTGGAAAGAAAGGAGACAGGTGACAAGAGGGATATAAGACTGATATTGTGATGAACACAAATCCCTTTCTGGCTTATCTTCCTATGCCAAGTTTCAGGATATAATTGCTATTACACGGGCACTACTTCTTTTATGTTGTGCATGAAAAATATTTCCATTTCTGCTGGAGCAAAAATATAATTTTGAAAATAAGGAGATGAGGATAAGATTTTGAAAATGATTACTTAATATATTTTTTTATTTCTTTATAGGAGTTGTTTCCCTTCCACTATCTTATGAGTCATAAGGTTTATGGCCAGGGACAGAAGGGGAGGAATCAAAGATCATACACGTGAAAGGAGGAAATGAAGGAGAGATACTTCTATTCCACTGGGACACGAAGTTCTTTGGGCTCTGGGAGAAAGACCCAAGGAAGGACAAAGAGGTTTAAGACATCAGATACCAGTGTCCTTACTTCTTCCCAGGCTAATGGCTCAATCTTAAGAGGTGAAGAGGCATCAGTAAAAAATTCCACATAGTTTGATGGGTGATGCCCAAAAGTGGGGGGGGAGCTCATGCACTAGTTTAAGTATAAGACTCTGGGAAGAAAACTCACAAGGCACTTCCCAGGCATACAATCCTCATAGAATGTTCCAGAAGATATCCTAGGTTTTATCGAGTTCATCTGTTTGAAATATGCGATAGACTTCTGATATAATTGCTTTAGGCAGCTTTTAATTTAGTTTTGTTAGTATGAAGAGTTCTCTTTACCAGCTGTATTTTGGAAACACATACACGGTTTCTTTCTTACTCTTTCTTGTTTTAGCAGCATAGCACAATGAGTCTAGTTTCAGAAAAGGTCAGAAAAATGTGACATCTCCTATGGATGCTGAAACTTGTGAGTCCTGACAATACAGCATGGATGTGAACCATGCCATTAGCACTTTGTGTTCCCAGTAGTGACACAGAAATATAGGGAACACAGAGATGGAAATGCCTTGTGGGGATTAAGGACTTTTTTTTTTAAAGTTTATTTATTTATTTATGTATTTAGAGAGAAGGGGAGGGGCAGAGAGAGAGAGAGAGAGAGAGAGAGAGAATCCCAAGCAGGCTCCATGCTGTCAACGTGCAGCCTGATGTGGGGCTCAAAGTCATGAACCATGAGATCAAGACCTGAGCTGAAATCAAGAGTCGGATGCTTACCTGACTGGGCCACCCAGATGCCCCAAGGGCTTTTTTATTTCAATTCATCTCTCATGCATATGGGTTAATCTTACTTCAAGGAAATGGTGTGGAATATTGCAATTGTTGAATGTATTGAAAACAGACCTTGACTCAAGCATGTCTGAGGCTGCCTGATTTTATGATGGCGGTCCCTTGATCTCATTACCGTGTTCTGGCTATCGGCTTTGGATGCTTGGTGAATCGATTGCAACGACAGTTCAATTTGTTCATGGCTTCCAGTATCCATGTCCATTAGGAGTGCCCTGCTACATCTGGGCTTAGCCTTTTTGACTTGTTTTAGCCAATGAGACAGTAGCATATGTGACATGAGCAAAGACTTGAAAAGTGGTGCTTGAGCATTGGGGCTTGTTCTCTTAGCGCTCTTGGAATCTTCCCAGCAAGCCCAGGCTAGCCTACTGGAGGAAGAGACACCATGTGGAAAACAGCCGATAGCCAGCACCCAGTCAGCCTGGCAGGTGGTCACCACTACATGTGTGAGTCCCAACCAAGGTTGACATGGTAGCACAAATCAGCAGCACCAGCCGGTTTAGCCCACTCTAAATTGATGACATATAGAATCATGAGATCAATAAACAGCTGTGTCTTTAAGCCACTGTATGGCTAGGTGGTTTGTGATGCAACTGAATCAATACAGATATCAAGAACATGATTTAGTAGTCTACTCAGAAGGATTCGGGGTTGGGGGGATGACCTCATGAAGGACGGATGCATTATACAATTTATTAATACACTAAGAATCAACACTGATAGGTAAATAGGATGATTATC
This sequence comes from Suricata suricatta, assembly GCF_006229205.1. Classification (NCBI taxonomy): domain Eukaryota; kingdom Metazoa; phylum Chordata; class Mammalia; order Carnivora; family Herpestidae; genus Suricata; species Suricata suricatta. The sequence goes on from NC_043717.1 coordinate 9,840,453, forward strand.
TGTTCATTTTCTCCTTTAGGAGAATTTTCGTGGGAGTCTGAATGATACTAAAAAGGCAGCCTTGATAGCAAAAATATCAGCCTCAGGGAGGCAACTGCTTGCTCTGAGAGCTAGCTTTCTGCATCCATGTCCACTCTCATTGTACAGTGGATTCGCAAAGGAGAGAGGAAGAGGAGGGAGAGAGAGAGGGAGAGCGGTCTACCATGTCCAGGTGTGATAAGAGTCTCCTCTTCCCTGGAGAGGTGGGAGTTATATATACAGATTCTCCCACTTTGGGCTCTTCTTTCCTAGAATCCATGAGAACTGCACCAAATATGCCTTTCTGAAGTCATACCCTAGGTCACTTTGCTTACACTTGGAAATTATGATGTCTTACAAATCAGCTTTTATTACAGGTTATTTCTATGGCATTTTATGTTTAAGGTTCATGTTTAAGGTTCAAGCCTGTATATTTGAATGTTATGGGAGCAGTGGATGGAATCGAGATGGACAGTTGATGGAGAGGCTACTGCAGTCAAGAGGCTACTGCAGTGGTCCAGACAAGGGAAATGATTATTAAGATTAAGCTGTTGGTTGTGCCGATGGAGAGAAATAGATGGGACTCGAGAGAGTGTGGAGGTAGGGCAGTCAGGACTGGATGAAGGTGGGGTGAAAGGGAGGGATCAAGGGTGATGCTGGATTTTAGGATGGAGCAGTTTGTTGATACCGTTTGCCATATGAGGTAAATATCTTTATCTTTGTTTTTGGTTCTATGTAAAAACAGGGGCTCAGAAGCATTAATCATCAGGATGACTTGGGCACAGTTCTGGCACCACTAAGCCCTGAGTAAATGTCAGGTTTTATCTTCATTGCCTAGTTACACAGCTAGTCTGACTCCAAAGTCTATCCTCTAAATGAGTGTTTCTTACAGTTAAATGTGCTTACAAATCACCTAAATTTCTGGTAAAAATATAGATTCTGATTCAGCCGGCCTAGAGTGGGCCTTTCAATTCTTTATTTTTCATAAGGTTCCAAGTGGGGCCAATTCTGCTGGTCCACAAACCATTCCTTGAGTTACAGGGAATGGGCACACTTAGGTGACCATGAGGTCACCATAAGCTCTTGAGTAAGAGTAATGATATCACTTTGGCGGCGGTAAGAGCTGATCACTTACAGAGTGTGGGTGGAGTATGACCCATAGCTATCTGAGTCTGTCTTTGGACTTTCAATTCCAAACTGTTAATATGCAAGCAGTTGCGTTGGTTCTTGGAATGGAGGAGGCTATGAAGAAGTCTCATGGTAAGAGCCTGGGACACCCAACATAGGTACTGAGTAATTTCCTTTAATGTTGTGTATCCAAACCCATGGCTTGTAGCCCTTTTGGTTAAATTGAAATATTCCAACAAGAATTAACCTTAGTCTTCTCAGAAGAAACAGAATCGTTTTCCTTGGAGCAAGGGATAGCAGAACTTTTCTGGGCATTCCAAAAGAGTCCTAGGGTAGCCTCCAGTAAAATGCCCTTGAAATGTAAGTGACTGAACCACATCTGACATTCTTTAATACGTAAAGACTTACCCCTCTTTAAGAAGCTATCTCCAGTAGTTGACAGAACATAAAAAGCTAAAGAAGCTATCGCAGGCTGTCAGAAAATATTCAACTACATTAGTATAGGATCGGTTCACTTGCTCAACAATTTAACCCAGGATGCTGTTGACAGATTTCTTAAGCAGCTCCATCAAACTGCATGCAACCTGACAGCATTTTTAAGTACTAAGCCCACATTTTTGTCAAAGGAAAACATTTTAAGCTGATTTCTCTTGGGGGAGGGGGGCGGATGTCAAGGTGTAAAATAGCTTTCATGGGCTGTCAGAGGAATCATGGTGAGTTAGCATCAGAAGTGATTTTGATCACCAAACTTCAGGGCTGGAAAAAGTTTAGAATCCATAGAAGTCACAGAATCTCAGAGCTGGTAGGAAATGAGCAGAACCTCTCATGATGCAATGGAGAAAGGTGGGACTCTAAGAGGTGAAATGACTTGGAGTAAGACATATAGCTAAGTGAATGACCTTCCTTAATATCGCTTCTTGACACTACTGATTAACTCAAGACACATAATTTTGTTAAACTCTAAGCATTAGAATCTCACAGAGCCCACACTTCCCATGGAGAGATTTATTAACATCCTTGGGGCATAGGGAAAAATGGGACCTCCACATATAGACCATCTCCTGTCCTTGAAAAATGAAAGGAGATTTAAAAGTCTTCCACATTCCACAAACAGGAGACTCCTGACATTACCTCCCCCTTTGCAGAAGAATTTAAATCAGATGAAGACATTTCTTCTTCTGAAGGTTAACATGAGCTAAAAGATGCTCATGAGATAGAAGGGTAGATGGTCCTTGCTTGATAAGGTCTCTTATCTGGAGGTTTTTTTTTTTTTTTAGGGATGACAGAGGTATGCTTCATACCTTAATTATATAGGAAAATGATTTAATTTCTGTGCCCTTGATTTTCTCTGATTTTAGTTCTGTTTTTCCTACGTTTTGCAGTAAAATTCCTATTGAAAAATATTGAGTCTTCTTTTACATGACTTAAGGGAGGAAGGGTATTGGGTCATGCCTAGGCTACAACAGGCAGGACCCACACTTGCAGGATTCAAGTGCAACACCCAGCATGGCATTCAAGGTCATTAATGATCTGGCTCCTGCCCTGCCAACACTCACCTACTACTTAGCCATGGGAAACTGTATTTCTTCTCAAAACGCATCTTCCTTTTTCCTAACTCTGTATCTTTGCACTTGCTCTTCAGTCTGCCTGGAATATCCAAGACCCCCTCCCTTCTACCCATTTGCTCATCCAATTAGATCAGGTGCATGTCTCCAGGTGCGTGATTTGACTGTGTAGCCAGCAGTAAGGAATACTGTGATTAGAAGGTCTGCTCTTTGCAGGACTAGGGTGTGTGTGTGTGTGTGTGCGTGTGTGTGTGTGTGCGTGTGTGTGTGTGTGTGTGTGTGTGTGTGTGTGTGTGTTTCCATTATCTCTCCCTACTAAGTACCCTGACAGTGCCTGCACTGGAACTTGTGTGAACCCAGAAAGTGAAGCCAGTCAAAGTAGCCTCCTCTCAACACATAGCTGCTTACTTTATAGAAGGATTCATATTTTCAGAGGGGATTTATGTGCAATGGGGGGAGACACGCACACAAATATCATAAAGAGGGAAATGGGGCCAACATTTAGGTCTTCATATGATATGATTGGCATCCAAATATACTATTTATAAAATAAGCCCACAAGGAAGCTGCCTAGAGAATCATCTGTTTGCCACTTAAGAAAGGTAGAAGTGAGTGAAGGTGGGGTTCAGGTTTGTCGTTGGGGGTGATGTCCAGGTAGACCGGGGAGTATACTGCCTTGACAAGGCGGTATAGAGCAGCACCCACATGTACGAAGGCCAAAGCCGCACAGGCTGGGTCCAACTCCCAGCAACGTCACTTACCGGTTCTGTGATCTTGTTCATGGTACGTCACCTGTGTGTCCCCATTTCACCCATCTGCAAAATGGAATGCCGATGTTATTACTGGTGACTGGCTTAGATAGATAAATAGATAAATGCAGTCTTATTGTTGTCCTCTGCTCCCTGTTTGTCCAGGATCCTTGGTCTAAAGTGTTAGAAGGAGTGATGCCTTTTAGCTTTAAAGTAGAAATGAAAAAGTGTTTAGGACAAGCCTTGGGACACCTTGTCCATTCAACTGGAGAGTGACCAATGATGGCAGCCAGCTCTTCAAAGGGAAGCCTCAAGTGCCTCATTTAAACACAATTGGCTTGGGGCCTTTGGCCCAGAATATCATTGCTTCCCTACAGTCCTGCTGGGGGCATGTTAAGGTTTAAAGACATATATAAATCTTTCTCTATCAATTGTTTTTCTTAGGTGATGCTGAGAACCTAGCACAGATTTCTGTTACAGTCATTTCCTTCAGAAATGATACTGATTCACAGGAAATATATTTTATGACAACTTCTCTGAACTTTTTACGTGACAGTAGAGGAGAATTAACCCTTTGGCCACCGCCTGTTTTATCTAATCGAGAACATAGCCATCGACTACATGCCAGACAGAAATCACGAGACCTCTGGGTTCAGTCTCTACATGAAAACTACCTTTGCAATTGACAAGCCTAATTTAATTCATTAGGAAAACGAAAATATTTTATGGATTTAACATTTTGGCTTAGGAGTCCCTCAGAATGTGGCTGTATTTGGAGACAGCACCTTTTTTGAAAAAAAAATGTTTTAATGTTTATTTTAGAGGGAGGGGGAGGGAGAGCAAGAGAGCAAGAGAGCAAACATGAGCAAGGGAGGAGCAGAGAGAGAGAGGGAGACATGGAATCCGAAGCAGGCTCCAGGCTCTGAGCTGTCAGCACAGAACCTGAAGTGGGGCTCGAACCCATGAACCATGAGATCACAACTTGAGCTTAAATGGGATGCTTAACTGATTAAGCTACCCAGGCATCCCTGGAGATAGGACATTTAAAGGTAAATTAAACAAGAAACCTTAGGATCAGTCCTAATCCAGTCTGACTGGTGTTCTTCAAAGAAAAGGAAACTGGGACACAGAGAGACATCAGCAATGAACACCCACAGGACAACCACGTGGAGAGGCAGCAAGGAGTCGTCACCTGCAAGCCACGGAGCAGGCCTCAGAAGAAACCAACTCTGTCAGCACCTTGATCTGGGATTTCCGGCTCCACAAGTGCGAGGAAAATACATTTCTATTGTTGAGGCCACTGAGCCTGTGGAGTTTTGTTATGACAGCCCTAGTGAACGAATCCACTCCCGTTTTCCCAGTTTTGATCCCAAGGTACAGCACTATTCTGGTCTGCTGTTTCTGGATGGAGGTGGCTGGCAACGGGCATAGTGGTGAGAACTCTCTCGTCTGCATCTGGGTGACAACAGCATCATTTACACAAGCAGGTCACATCCCGCAGGTCACATCCAGAGCAGTCTTGGCCTCTGACAGGGCTGAGCCCTCATGGAATGCTGCCCTCTCCTGTCACCCAGCACCCTTGCTCCGTCCTCCAGAGCAGAGCAAGGTCTTCGCCACGACTATGAAATCAGACCAAGAGCTTATTTCTCATTGGTTCACTTTCTGTAAAATCCACTTGAGAGACCTCAGGCTGTAATTACTGTTGCTTAACTGCTTTATCTTGCTTAAGACGACAAATTTTAGCAATGCTGGGAAGTAAATCATTTTTGTGGCCACATTATGCTGACTAATACGACATAATCTCAAATTAATTTATTCAAAAGAGTGCATTCCTAGCCCAAGCGTATTCAGCATGTTTGCAGTTTTCCTGTTTCCAGTGTGAGATAATCAAAGCATCCATTAGGACTTTTCCATGATTCCGAAAGCTAAAAATGCAACACAGTCTTGAGAAGATCCCCCGTAAATTAGCTGATGGTTCTTTTCCTTTCCTCACCTTCCATGGAGAAATAATGAAACATAGTAACTATTATAATAACAGCAGTTGGGATGATAGATAACAAGCATCGAGCATTTCCATCCGTGGGACATTGTGCTACACACTTCATCTTGCGTTGCCTCATTCATTAACTTTTTTTTTTTACATTTATTTATTTTTGAGAGACAGAGAGAGACAGAGCATGAACAGGGGAGGGGCAGAGAGAGAAAGAGACACAGAATCTGGAGCAGGCTCCAGGCTCTGAGCTAGCTGTCAGCACAGAGCCCGACGCGGGGCTCGAACCCACAATCGTGAGATCATGACCTGAGCCAAAGTCGGACACTCAACCGACTGAGCCACCCACATGCCCTGCCTCATTCATTACGTTAAAAAAATAATTTTATAAATTAGTTGCTGTTCATATCTTCATTTTGCAGATAATGAAATGAAAATATACATAGGTTACCAAAAACGGTCTTACTATAGAAATTTATGGAACAAAAGACGAAATTTATCTCTTGTTTTATCTCCTATCTTTGTTACTGTCAGTTTTTAATATATCTTACTTTTAACGGCAAAAAGTACTTACAAGATCTGTGTATATCTGGGAACAGTGTGATGTGGTGGGAAGGTTGGCTTAAAATATTAGCTCTACTCTTTCTTTTTTCTTAAGTTTATTTATTTATTTTGAGACAGAGACAGCATGAGCAGGGGAGGGGGCAGAGAGCCGAGGAGAGAGAGAGAATCCTAAGCAGGCTCTGCGCTCATGAGGGCAGAGCCCGACTAGGGGCTCAAACTAATGAAACGATGAGATCATGACTTGAGCTGAAACCAAAAGTCAGATGCTTAACTGACTGAGCCACCCAGGCGCCACTAAATATTAGCTCTACTCTTGACTAACTCTATGACCTTGGAAAAATTACTGACCTTAGTTAAGCAACAGTAGATTCAACTATCAATGAGGTTCGTATTATATCCCTCAAAGTAGGCAAGTGGACATACTGTGTAGGCATATATATTGGCTTCTCTTGGGTAGATACCTAGGAGTGAAATTACTGGGGCATATGGTAAATTTACATATAACTTTAAGATACTACCAAGCTATTTCCCAAAGTGGCAGTGTTATTTTACATTCCTATCAGCAGTGCATGAGAGTTCGTGTTTCTTCACACTTCTTATTGTCTGTTGTATTGATTACAGCTGTTCTAGCCCTTGCGGTGAGTATGCAGTGGTATCTCAATGTGGTTTGACCTGAATTTGCATTTCCCTAATGACCCATAACGTTGAGCATCTTTTCATGTGTTTAGTGTTCATTTGTATATTGTCTTTAGTAAAACGTCCATTCAGATCTTTTGCCAATGTTTTAATTGGGTTGTTTGTCTCATTATTAACTTGTAAGGGTTCTTTGTAGACTCTGGATAAGTCTGCTGGAATTCTTTTACATTCGTTCTGAATTTCCCAACATCAAGTGCACCAAGTGATGCAGAATATCTAATAAATATTTGACAAGAATCATTCTTATGATGCTATTCAATTCAGGTTAGTTGAACAAATTTTTATTGAGTAATGAGTATGTGGTAGGCATATTCTAGGCATTGGAGATTCAGTAAGAGAACATAACAAGACAAAGTCTCTGCTCTCAGAGAAGTGGGGAGTCGTCGTTAATGGTTGCATAGCTAACGGGTAGAAAAGAGTGGAATTTGTGCCAGCCAGTCTCCTTTGAGGCTCAGGCTCTCAGCCCTACTTGCTACAGCCCAGGCACAAGTGTAGTCAAATATACCGAACTTCTGTTCAAGAATCTGATTCCCAACATGACTCAAATCTTTTTGATCAACGTTTGGTATATGGAAATCCTTGATTCCAGGAGTTATCTATATTTAAAAGTGAAAACTGGTATGGGAGGTACCTGGGTGGCTGAATCAGTCAAGAACCCAACTCTTGATTTCGGCTCAGGTCACGATGTCACGGTTCGTGAGTTCAAGCCCCACATCTGGCTCCACACTGACAGTGCAGAGTCTGCTTGGGATTCTCTCTCTCTCTCTCTCTCTCTCTCTCTCTCTCTCTCTCTCTCTCTCTCCCTCTCTCTCTGCCCCTCCCCTGCTCCCTCCCTCACCCTCTCTCTCAAAATAAATAAATAAACGTTAAAAAACTGGCATGGAGTATAACTTTACTTACTTAGGTTAATCCTAGAGAATGTATTATTTTTACACATGCTGTATATAGGCAACCCTGTATTTTCCTCCAAAGGCTTAGCCTCCACCAGAAACGGACTAGCTGCATCATAGTTTCTCTCTCTCCAACACAACACTCTCCTTTATTTCTTTCTCCATATTGTTGGCCTAAGACCCCCTACTCAGAAGTTCTGGGGACCAACGTCACCAGATCTACAGGTAGGCAATTTTATTCCACATCCTTAGGAAGCAGGCTACTAAAAGATCAATGGAGTCAAGTTGCCGTGATGTCAAGAGAGTTTTCTCTGAGACAGCAGAGAGGTCAAGAAACCTTTGGTTGCAAGGTCTCCCCAGTCTGCCCTTCTATTAGCGGCCTCAGCAGCCATTTCCGGTGATGATGGTTCCTGGCATCTCTGTTCACAGCAATTTCCAGGCACATCTCCTCCTGGCGGAGGCAGCTTTCACAGGGACAGTTTCCGACTGCTTCTGTTCCCTGCTCCCCAGAGTTCTACCCTTCAGGACCACTTCTGGTAACTCTGTCTCCACAGAAAGTTCTCTGTTGAGCCTTCTGCTCTTTCAAAATATGCTTTACATGGGGTTGTTTTTAGGATGAGGGCTGGCTGTCCTATCCCTGGTGGCCACAAATGAAGCTGTTCCCTCTGGCTATGCTGTGACCTGTCTGCTTTTTTCCTGCGCAAAACCTCCCAGGAGGATACAGACTAGGCGGGGAGGCAGCACCCTGATGGAGGCGAGTGGACCTGTAATCCAAGGCAGGCTCTGCCTTTTCCTAACTGCACGATCTCAGGCAAGTGACTTTATCCTTGTAGGCCTCAGTTTCTGTATTCATAAAATAGGGGGATAAAGTTTCCTATCTCGTGGATTACTTTGAGGATTAAATGAAAAGCACTCTGTATTTGGCACATTATAAGAAACCAGTAAATATTAGCTACTATGATATTATTCGATGCTGAATAAATGTTACTTGAGTACTGAAACTATGGAAGGGATTTGCAAACAGCCCTAAATTCTTCAGTTAGGGCTTAAGGACATCTGAAAAAATTGGCAGAAGAAACGACTGCTTGTTCTCCAGAACACTGCCATGTCTTCATTCCCACCTTTCCCACTGGGATGGCTGGCTGCGTTTCCTCCCTCCTTCCCCAGGGGAACCACTCAGCTTTCAGATCTAGCTCAGAAGTCATATCATGCATGCTTTCCCCGTGTGGATTTCTCTAACACTGTTTTTCCTGTATTGCAACATAGCAATTGTTGGTCTTTCTTCTTTACCAGACTTAGAATGCTTGGGTGGCTCGGTTGGATGAGTGCCCAACTTGGGCTCCGATCATGAGATCATGATCTTGTGGTTCAGGAATTGGAGCCCCACATCGGGCTTGCTGCTATCAGCCTATCAGTGTACAGCCTGCTTCAGATCCTCTGCCCCCACTCTCTGCCCCTCCCCTGCTAATGCTCTGCCAAAAATAAAAATTATATATATATAAAGAATGCTTGAAGGATAGGATTTTTTGGGTAGGATTTTGCCTTATTTGTCTAAACATTTCATTTCAACATGTACTCAATATAGAAAGTTATTTATGAGATATTTTATATTCTTTTTGTATATTATGTCTTAAAAATCTTGTGTGTATCTTACATTTACAGCACATCTTAAATTGGATTAGCCATATTTCAAGGGCTTCATTGATACATGTAGGTAATAGATACTGGATTGGACAGCACAGTCCTCAGTGCTGGTCTTCATGTTTACCAGTTATAGCACTTAAAACAGACTATCTTATAAATTATCTGTTCATGTGTCTGTTGTCTATGAACATTTCTAGGCTCAGGACTGTGTTTTATTTGTCTTTGCATCCCCAATTCCCTGACATAGCACTTACCAGATAGTAAGTTCTCAAGCAATACTTACCCAATGACTATTACAGATATCATTTATGTGCCTGGGACATGATAGCTGATATTTCATTTAACCATTGCAAAATCTTGATTGGTCACTCCCAGTTTGCACATAATACAGTGGAGACTCAGAAATTTCTAAAAGTTAGAAAGTTTTAAGGAGCAGGGCTGGGATTGAACCCTTGTAGCTCAAAACTTGGAGCATGAGGGGCACCTGGGTGGCTCAGTTGGTTGAGAGACTGGCTCTTGTTTTGGCTCAGATCATGATCTCATGGGTCATGTGTTTGAGCCCCGACTCAGGCTCTGGGTTGATAGTGTGAAGCCTGCTTGGGATTCTCTCTCTCCCTCTCTCTCTCTGCCCCTTCCCTGCTTGTGTATATGTGTGTGTGTGTGTGTGTGTGTGTGTGTGCGCGTGCATGCATGTGCTCTCTCTCTCTCAAAAAAGAAAATTAAAATTGGAACATGGCTCTCATCAGTACATATGGGTTCTATCCCAGCTTCATTTCTAATTGGATGACCTTTGACATGACATTGAACCCCCTGAGCCTCAGATTCCTATTTGTAAAACGGAAGAATTGAAATAGCCAATGTCTACGGTCTCTTTTAGTTTAGGATGCTGCAGTAATAACTTTTACATATAACCGAGTCAGTTTTTCTCCACATCGCAGTTGTTTCCCAGAGAATAAAAGATCTCTCAAATTAGGCATACTTATACCAGTTGGTTACCTCCAAAGAGTGACTATATGTTCACTTGATTTTATTGTAAGAACTGTGAACAAAAATTAAATTGTTAGGAATGAATTCTGTTTCTTTTTTATCCTGCATGAAAAAGTAAAGGTTGTTTTATTATCATTCTTACTTGATTCTCATGCTTTAACCCTGGTTTCCCTATTTAATTAATTTGAAGAACTCTAATGAACCTTGTGAGGCTATTGCTTAATTTTAACAAGGAAGCACTTGTTTCCCCCTCAGTATCCTCTCCCCAGTTCTCAAATTCTTCCCTTCACTAGCTAACATTTATAAATGAAGCTCAGGGGCACTAAAAGAAGCCTTTACATTGAAACAAAATCAAGTGGGAAGATCTCCCAAATCCCTTCTAGCCTTAACTTCACATGAGTTTTTCCTACAAATTGGGTAATAATGGCTTTACATATTGAAATGTTTTTTGAAAGTCGAACTCATAGGCAGTTGATGATGGGGAATGTAATTGCACCCCATATAGTTCTAGAGCAGGGGCTGGCAAACAGTCTGAGGGTGAAATCCAACTTGCTGCTGGTGTTTATAAATAAAGTTTTATTTGGCATGGCACACAGCCACGCTCAGTTATTCATGCATTGTCTACTGTTTAGGGGCTCTCTATGGCTGGTCAAGTTGAAAATATTTACTATATGCTTCTTTACAGAAAAAGTTTATTTACCTCTGTTTGGAGCACATTGCTTTGGTTTGCTAGAAATATCTTCTGGAGCAGCCTCCACCATGAGGTACATCAAGATACTGAGGTGGCCTCTTCAGCAGAGTTCATGAAAAACCCAGCTGGAATCCAAGTTTGGCCAAAGTTTGAGAAGAAGAAATAGGCTCTGGATTTACCTTGCTGGCTGATAAAGTTACTTTGTGGTGGTGGAGATGCAGATGGGAAACAATGCACTTGCAGTTGGTTGTTAGGACGGGTTTAATTCTAGAAGTTTCTAAGTAACATTCTTGTGACTTTCCTACGTAAGGAAAGTAATTTTTATCTGCCTCCTTGTCTTTAGTTATAATATATGACTGACGATAGTACATACCTCCTAGGGCTGTATGAATCTTAAATGAATCAATACACACAAAGAACTTAGGAAAGAGGCTGGTACTCAAAAGAATACTACCCATTATTACATAGCTCTTTCAAAGGAAGCAAAGCATACCAAGAAAATGCTTCCCTCCTGAAGTTACTCTAGATTTCAATTTAGAGAATGAACTAAATCAGTCACCACAAAGATTACATTCATTTTCCTTGTAATGTAGAATCCTGTGGTGACATCACACCAGAAAAAAAAATTTATATGAGAGAAAATTAATTCCATTTGGCAGGGACTTTTATTTGTTTATTATTAGAACATGTTCTGAGGATGCTGTAGCCGCCATAGCCAGAGGGAAGTAATATACAAACCAAAGCAAATCAGCAAAATTTGAACATTATTTTCTGAATATGATATATATTAGGGAGGGAATGGTGTTTGACAGATACCAAGTCTTTGGGGCTCTAAGAGAGGCATCCATCATCCTGCAGAACAAAATAAAACTCTAAAATGGGGGAAAACATGGCTATTTACTCTAAGTGTCATCAGTGCTAGTTAATGCTTTGGCTTGAAGGAAATAGCAGCTGCTGTTAGTGCCCTACCCACATTCCCTCGGCTCTGATCTATGGGTAACAGCTTGACTTCAACTGCCAGCACCTGTGATCTTTCAAGGATCTCTATGGCCACCAAATCCCTTCTGTCTACAGTAGGCCTGACATGCCAGATAATCAACACTCTCTGGGTGCAGCCCTCAACCAATATCTAGTGGGAATCGGTGGACAGATAACTCAGGTCTCTTGCCCCTTGGATGTGAGGTTTCTAAGGACTGTGTTTTACACTGGCCCCTGGAGCTTTCCAGTGGGATTAAGTTCTAGTTTTCCAAAGTAGTAGCCTGCGTCACCACAGTCCCTTCCTTGAATTTCTTCCCTGTCCCATCTCACTTCCCTATGCCCCTCAAATGTTCTCTGAGATTACCTCCAAAATACATTTCTTGGGGCATGTGGGTAGCTCAGTCGGTTGAGTGTCTAACTCTCAATTTTGGCTCAGGTCATGATCTCATGGTTTCTGGGCTTAAGCCCCATATGGGTCTCTGCACTGATGGCACAGGGCCTGCTTGGGGTTCTCTTTCCCTCTCCCTCTCTTGATCCTTCCCCTGCTCATGTGCATCCACACTCACTTTCTCTCAAAGGTAAATAAATAAACATAAAAAAATACATTTCTTGTATTTGAGTTCTTATCTCAGAGTCAACTTCTGAAGAAACTGATGTGAAGTTAAGGTGAATGCCTGTTGTATGGTTTTGAGCTGTACCTTATTGGTGCATTTCTCATTATCATTCACAGGAGAACCCACAGCACATAATTAAATAGGTTAACTACATAATGACCAACAATTTTTACCAAAAAACTTCAACTGATTTCCATACAACAATCAGTTGGATCAATTTTCACACATAAGTGTAAGTGAAGGCACAGTATGGTAGGTATACAGTTTAGGCTCACTTAAGAAAAGACTTTGAAAGATCTTAAACCTTTTCCTAGGTTCAGAAAGTGAATCATAAACATGTTGAGGTATGTACAGAAATATATTTGTCCCAGTATCCAAAACTATTTACTTACTGTAAAATTTATCCAAGCTTTCTATGTTGGCTATTATCAGCTTGTTTTCATTTTTGGAAACAGAACAGCTACATGTTTATAGCTGTAGAAGGGATATTGACCAGGGATTCTTAATTCTAGTCTGTTGATACCAATGATTAACAGTTGGGCTTTGGTAGGATCAATGAAATCTCTGGAAGTACCTACAAAATGGGACCATGTACATTTTTTTTCTGAAGAAAGTTTCCTGAACTTGCATTAGATTCTCAAAGGTGTCTATGACCCAAAATACATGGGAGAGGCCAATCACATTGAAGACAACAGATTTGATTAGCAAGGACCTTTAAATGTATCCTCAGGGAAACCTTTGACAATATTAAAGCACAGAAGATTAAAGACTCTGGTTCTGATCGTGACATAATTATGGCTACCAGATTTACCTTTCTATCATAAACAACCATCAAACTGGACAAAATATATGAAATGACTGACTTAAGACAGTAGTCAAAACAGGGTTTTGATCTTTGAGATACACAAGGTAGTCTCCATATTTACTCCACTTTCTGCTTTGGTGAACTTTCTAGACTACAGCCAGAAGTGTACCCAAACAGTGAATAGCGGTCTTGCACTGCTTAGGAAAGAGAGATCAGATTTCTGGATTGTTGAGTTGGCTGGAATTCACTGGGGAGAGGGACCTGAGCAGAACAGGAGTTTCAGAAATCTTCATAGGTAACCCCTTGAATCTTTGGTCAAATACAAGCTGTACAGGCATAGGGCAAAACTCTATGAGGTCTAGCAGAGAATAGCTTCTGGGAATATGGAAGACAAAAGAGACACAGGTAGTTCAAATGGCAAAAATGAAGAGATTTTGCTTAATACTTAGGTCATTTAGTTGAGAGCCTAGGAAGAACAGGCCTAGGGAAAGGGTACTCCAGTCCTAGAGGAAGAGCTCTAAAGCCAAGCTTCAACAAGTTCAAGCTGATCTACCAAAACTTATCTGCTGGCCAACATAAAATCCAACATTTTTCATAGGAAGACAACCAAATCCAGACTGAAAAAAACCCCCACAGCATTCATGATGCCAAGTATACTTTTAAAAAAAGTTACAATATGTGTGAATGAACAGAGAAATCTGAAACATAAGCAGGAGACAAATTCAAAGATCACACAGATAATGGAATTAGTGGGTAAGGGTTATAAAATAGCTCTTACAAAAATCAATATTAAGGAAGAATGGTCACAGTGAGAGAACATGTGGGGAATCTCAGTTTACAGATCAAACTATATGAAAGAATGAAACAGGACAACATCTGAAATTAAAATTTTACTGGAGGGGCTTAACAGCAGATTGGACACTGCAGAAGAAAAAATAAAATCAATGCTTTTGTAAGCATGACAATAGAAACTATCCAAATTGAAGCACCAAAAGAAAAACAAAACCAAAAAGTAAAGCACGTGTTGCACAATACCATGAGGTATAATAATAAGTAATTTTGATTTTAAAAAAAGACAGAAGAAAGAGTTATTGGGACAGAACATATATTTGAAGAAATAATTGCTCTCCTAATTTCAAACTTGTTGAAAAATGTCAACTCACGAATCCAAGGAGCTCAAAAAAAATCTCAAGATAAACACAAAGAAAACTGTATCCAGAAAAATTTTCTTTACTTATTTAAAAATGTTTATTCATTTATTTAGAGAGAGAGAGAGAGAGTATAGGCAGGGGAAGGACATAGTGAGAGGGAGTGAGAGAATCCCAAGCAGGTTCCATGCTAAGCCTGGATGGATGCAGGGGTAGGGGTGGGAGGGGCAATTGCAGGATGTGAGATAATGACCTGAGCCAAAGTCATGAGTATGAGCCACCCAGGTGCCCCCAGGCAAATTTTAATCACCATTCTGAGGACCAAAGGCAAGGAACAAATTTAAAAATCATGGGGCACCTGGGTGGTTCAGTCCGCTGAGCATCCAGCTTCAGCTTGGGTCGTGATCTCATGGTTCATGGGTTTGAGCCCTGGATGGGGCTCTGTGCTGACAGCTCAGAGCCTGGAGCCTGCTTCGGATTCTGTGTCTCCCTCTTTCTCTGCCCCTCCCCTGCTCATGCTGTCACTCTCTGTCTCTCAAAAATAAATAAATGTTAAAAAAAAAATCAGCCATAGATAAAAGACACATTATACACATGGGAACAATAATAAAAGCAATGACTGATACCTTATCAGAGACAATGCAAGCCAGAGACATTATAAAGTATCAAAAGCCAAAACTTTTGACTGAAAATTTAATACCCAGAGATATGTTACTTCAGGAAAGAACAAAACATAACAATGTTTTCAGTTAAATAAAAGCTGAAACAGTTCATGATAGTAGACCTGCACTATAAAAATTCTTAAAGCTGGAAGAAGCAAAGTACAGATAAAATTCAAATCCTCCTAAAGTGATGAAGAATGCCAGAAATGAAAAATATATTAGCAAGTGTGAAAGACTTTTAAAAATTATTAATGTATTTAAAAGATAATTAGTTACTTAAGTATACATACAAATATATATATCATGGACGGGGAGAATCAATATTGTAAAGATTTTAATTTCCCCCAAATTTATCTATATAGTCAATGCAATCTAATGACTCTAAAATATGTATGCAAATGTTAAAAGATTGGGGTTGGTCAAAGGATTTTTAAAAAGAACAATAAATTTAGAGGATTTGCATTCCACCGATTTTAAGAATTACCACAATTTAACAGTAATCAAGAGACTGTGGTATTGGCATAAAAACAGACAAATCAATGGATCAGATCACAGAGTTCATGAACAGACCCACACTTTATGGTCAAATGACTTTTGGCAAAGGTGGTAGGTATTTCAAAGGGGGAAAGAATGGTCTTTTCAACAGATAGTTCTGCAAAAACTGGCTATCCACGTGAGGAGAAATAACATTTGACTACTACATCACACCACATACTATACCGTATCGTATACTATGACATCATTTAACATAAGGTTAATTCAAGAGAGGTCACAGACTCAAACATAAAAGTTAAAGCAGTAGAGCTTCTAGAATAAAAGCATCAGAATATCTCTGTGATGTTGGGATATGGCAAAGATTTCTCAGACAGGACACAGAAAGCACAAAAAGTTGATAAATTGGACTTCATCAAAGTTATAAACTTCTGTTTATCTATAGACAATGTTTAGAAAATGAATAGACAAGCCATACATAGACTGTGGAAACATATTTACAGAGCACCTATCAGATAAAAAACTAACATCCAAGATCTATGAAGAGTTCCTATAACTCAAAAGATAATAATAATAATAATAATGGCCTAAAGATTTAAACAGACAATTTAAACAGATATCAAGTTGGCCAATAAGCATATGAAAACTTGATCCACATGTTATCAGAAAAATATCAATTACGTCCATGTTAGATACCACTATACACTCCTTAATATTTGAAGAGAGTGTTGGGCAACTGGAACTTGCATATAGCTTTTGTGGGAATATAAGATGGTATGGTGACTTTACAAAACTGGTTGGCAGGTTTTTTTTTTTAATAAAGTACCCTATGACCCAGCAATCCTGGCTGTAGGCATTTACTCAAAAGAAATGAAAATGCGTTCACAAAATAACTTGTTCAAGAACGTTCGTAGCAGCTTTATTCATGATAGTCTTAACTGGAAACAATGAAACGTTCATCAACAGGAGAATGGATAAAACAAATTGTATTTTACTTGCACAACAGACTACTAATCAAGTATAAAGAGGAATGATATGCCCAAGGATGAATATCAAAAGCATCATGCTGTATGACAGAGCCAGACGCAAAAGAAAACATAGTCTATCATTCCAGTCCTATCACGAAGTTCCTGAATAAGTCTAAATAATCTATGACACTATGACTCACCATAGAGGTTGCTTTTGGGGGCCTGTGCTTCTTGGTTGGAAGGAACATGGGTGAATATTGGGGGGTCATGCTGAGGTTCAGGTTATGCATTTATCAAAACTCATCAAACTATAGTCCTAAAATCTGTGCATCTCACTGTATGTAAATTACACCTCAACTAAAAAATAAGAAAAAAATTAAAGCGAAGCACATTTCTGGTTTAATTTTATACTTCCTTAATAGATCTTTTTTTTTCTGTAACAAAGGGATTGAATGGATAACGCCTCGTCTCTGCTTTGTCTAGTTCAGTGTGCTTAGTGTAGACTACGAAGATGAATGAGGTACAGTCTTTGTCCTCAAGTTGCTTATATGCTTGTAACCTAGGAAGGGGAGAGTGGGGCGGAGATAATGGAAGGAAAGTAAAACTAATGCAGCAATATTTTGCTGACAGCTGTGAGCTTAGGCACAGCTACAGTTGGGACTCTGCTTGGCCATAGAGAATATTAATTACGTTTAGCTTTTCACCAGCTTAGTGCTGAAAGGACCATGGTGATTAACGGGACTAATTAGGCCAGCCCCAAGGGCAATATCTGCATGTAAATATAATAGGATTATTCTTTATGCCTCTCTAGCATGTCACCTTATATTACCATTGTGAAATGTTTGGAGCATTTAACCTAATCACTTGTCTAGACTTGTCTTCAAGATAGACAGGCTTTTCAGATTTTGTTCTTAGTCTTACCCAAAACAGAAAATCAGATTTAGTCCAGGTAGAGGCAAAAGCAAAAGGGAAAATGTTCCTACAATTTGGTCTCAACAGAGCCTGGGGAACATGTTGTATGTATCACTGTTGTGAATCCAAAGCCTGTCAGGAAAGTTCACAAAATAATACCTTTCACTTCCCACTATTCTGAAACCTTCTACCATGTTTTCAAAATCTCTATCAAAGCAAGCAATGGAAATGGTCCATAACAAACTTTTAGATACCATAAATAAACATCATCAAAATTCCATGTGGCATAAGCTCCTACCGTGAGGTTTCAATTGCTCTATTCACTAGAAGGCAAGAAAGACTTTCTGGGTGGTGGACCGCTGTAGTGATGCAGAAGTAAGTATAGGGGTGAGCGAGGTCAGGGAGAAGAAATGTAATGAAAACATTCCAACATTGATAGCAATAGGAGTATAAACACTACTTTTAAAATCTTTTCATTGGGAAACAAAATACATACATGGAAAACCATACAAAACAAATGTGTATCTTAGTGTATTGTTACAAGGTAAACATAATTGTAACTCCTAACTGGGTCAAGAAATAGAAGTTTGCCAGTCACGCCTTGGAACTCCTCTGCAACACTCTTTTCCTTCAAATGTAACCACCATCCTTACCTTTTTTTTTTTTTGAGAGGGAAAGGGGCAGAGAGAGAGAGAGAGAGAGAGAGGGAGAGAGAGAGGCAGAGGGAGTGAGGGAGAGAATTTTAAGCAGACCCCATGCCTAGCACGGAACCAGACCCAGGGGTCAGCTGGTCTCACAGGGCTCAGTCTTACAACCATGAGATTATGATATGAGCTGAAATCAAGAGTCACATGCTTAACTGACTTAGCCACCCAGGTGCCCCTATCCTTACTTCTTATAGTAATCCTTCCTTGCAAATATTTGTGGTTTTATTAACCAACTGGGCATGTCTAGAAACTATAGCTTAGTCTTGCCTAGTAGAAAAAGATTATATATATATATATTTTTTTTTTTAATTTTTTAATGTTTATTTTTTGGACACACACACACACACACACACACACACACACACAGCATGAGTATGGGAGGGGCAGAAAGAGAATGAGACATGGGATCTGAATCAGGCTCCAGGCTCCAAGCTGTCAGCACAGAGCCTGATGTGGAGTTCGAACCCGTGAACCGGGAGATCATGACCTAAGTCGAAGTCCGATGCCTAACTGACTGAGCCACCCAGGCACCCCCCAAAAAGATATATTTTTAAAGTCTCTTCTATTATACTGGTCCCCTCTCAATTCCCTTCTTTTCCTACAACTTACCGCTTTTGACATAGAGAACTTCACACATTCTGGGTTTTGCTGGGATGGCACACTTGCGGTCAATGTTTCTCTGTCCATTATATTTCCTACAAACTGGCAGATGGATCCAGAAGTTTGATCAGATTCAGATTCAGGTTGAATCCCAAGACAAAACTAGAGAGGATGCTGTGTTCTTTGTTTTCTGTGTTATGGGTTAATAGCTATTGGTTTTCAATAGGTAGATCCATTTCTTCCCTTCCTTCCCTTCCTTTCCTCCTTTCCTCCTCCTCCCCCTCCCCCCTCCCCCTCCTCCCCCTCCCCCTTCTTCGTCGTCGTCGTCGTCTTCTTCTTCTTCTTCTTCTTCTTCTTCTTCTTCTTCTTCTTCTTCTTCTTCTTCTTCTTCTTCTTCTTCTTTAGCAGAGAACATGTTTTATTGAGGAGGAGTAGATATAGAATAGTACATTCTACCACATGTGGGGAAGGGTTAGCTTTGGTAAAAGGCCTTTACCCCTTAAGAAAACCCCCAGTGAAGTTGCCTTTGGACAAACAGGCACACTGAAACTGGCAGGGAGCTGCCATTGAACATGCTTAAAATCAGCTCCCCCCAACCCACAGGGAGCATAAGTCGTGTATAGAGATGACAAGAGAAAGGCACAAATGACCAGAGTTGGGATGGTGGGGAGGGCTCCACACAAAGAAAAGTGTTGGAGAGGATCCATTAATTTCAATAAAGTTGGAAAATGGTGCTATTATGCTGCTTATTTTTCATTTATTACTTTGAATACTTTTACAAAGAGATACTTATCATCTACTCTTTGATTACCCAGTGGTACAATTCATAGAGAAAAGGTAGGATAACAGATTACATTAAAAAAAACTATTATATAGTCATAGATTTATAGATATTTGATGGGTTTCAGTTAGTTGCATTTATTACTCTTTGAGACTCAAATTGTTGCATCTTTGGTAGAGGGAGCTTCCTTGAGTTAGCTCCTAAATCCTTTTGACTTGACCCTTGTAGTCTTTGGTAGCTGTCTAAAATATTCCCAAATCATTCTCAGATTTTTAGTTGCAGACCTGGAGTCATCTACTTCTCTAGATGGCCATGATTTCTTTTACTGAGAAATATTTCAGGGGCACAACTAGGCCCCATTGATATTGGGTTGGTTATTATTTTTTCAGTGGACAGAGCTAAGAAATACATGTATCTATGCAGTTTTTTAAAAAGTTTTTATTTAAACTCCAGTTAGTTAACATACAGTGTAATTCTAGTTTCAGGTGTCAAACAGTGATTCAACACTTCCATATAACACTTGGTGCTCATTACAAGTGCATTCCTTAATCTCTATCACCTATTTAACACACTTCCCCACCCTCCTTCCTTATGGTAACCATCACAACTAACGGTTTTAATGGTTCTCTGTAGTTAAGAGTCCGTTTCTTTGTCTCTCTTTTTTCCCCCTTCCCTCATCTGTTTTATTTCTTAATTCCACATGAGCAAAATTATAAGGTATTTGTCTTATTCTGATTTACCTCATTTAGTAATACTCTTTAGCTCCATCCATGTTAATGCAAATGGTAAAATATATTCTTTATTATGGCTGAGTAATATTCCATTGTATGTATAGACACCACATGTTCATTGCCCATTCATCTATCGATGGGCACTTGGGCTGTTTCCGTAACTTGGCTATTGTAGATAATGATTCTATAAATATCAAGGTGCATGTATCCCTTTGAGTCATGATTTCTGTTTTCTTTGGGTAAATTCCTAGTAGTGTAATTGCTGGGTCATAGGGTAGTTCTATTTTTAACTTTTTGAGGAATCTCCATATTGTTTTCTAGGGTGGCTGCACCAGTTTACATTCTCACAACAGCATTTTTACACTTTATCTTAGCCAAAAGGCCGAGAAGCGATACACAACAGCATTTTTCACAGAGCTAGAACAAACAATCCTAAATTTGTATGGAACCACAAAAGAAAAATAGCCAAAGTGACCTTGAAAAAGAAAAGCAAAGCTGGAGGCATCACAATGGTTCACCTTGAAGCTGGACTTCAAGTTATATTACAAAGCTGTAGTAATCAAAGCAGTGTGGTAGTGGCACAAACATAGACACATAGATCAATGGAATAGAATAGAAAACCCAGAAATGAATCCACATTTATATGGTCAATTCATTTTTGACAAAGCAGGGAAGAATATCCAGTGGGAAAATGACAGTCTCTTCAACAAATAATGTTGGGAAAACTAGACAGCAACATGCAAAAGAATGAAACTAGATTACTTTCTTACACCATATACAAAAATAATCTCAAAATGGATGAAAGACCTAAATGTGAGACAAGAAATCATCAAAATCCTAGAGGAGAACACAGGCAGTAACCTCTTTGATATTGACTGTAGCAACTTCTTTGTAGTTATGCTTCCTGATGCAAGGGAAACAAAAATAAAAATAAACTATTGGGACTTCATCAAAATAAAAAAATTATGCACATTGAAGGAAGCAATCAATAAAACTAAAAGGCAACTTATGGGCTGGGAGAAGATATTTGCAAATGACAAATCTGGTAATGGGTTAGATACAAAATATATAAAGAACTTATAAAACTCATCAACCAAAAAATGAATATTCCAATTAAAAATGGGCAGAAGGTATGAACAGACATTTTTCCAAAGAAGACATACACATGGCCAATAGACACACGAAAAGATACTCAGCATCAGTGATCATCAGAAAAATAGAAATAAAAACTACAATGAGATGTCACCTCACATCTGTCAGAATGGCTAAAATTAACAACATAGAAAACAAGAGGTGTTTTTTTTTAAAAAATTTATATTTTATATTTATATTTAACAATTTAATTAGTTATATTTAAAAAATAATAATACTTGATCTCATCTTACTGATATTTTCATTTCAATTTTAGGAATATAGTCTTCTTTTCTTAACCTGTCCCATATTACATTTTGTCTCCTTTCTTTTACCCAGAGAATCTTGGACAGGGGAAATTATAGAATAGAATGTCTCATAATTTCTTTACCTCACATCTCATAAAGTCTCAAAATAACAATACTAACAGTCAACCTCCAACAGTTAAAACACTTTTTGCCTATGTTTTTCCCTTTGCTCCCCCCTCATTTTTAATAGTATATGCATATTATCTGAGCATATGGATGTTATACACTATACTCTCTTCCTTCTAAATGCCATTTAGTCTTCCTTGTACCAGGAACTATCTACCTAAGGCTCATCTGCAGTCCTTACATCAATATCTTCCTAGTTCTTTTGATTATCTGAAGTTTAGTGTTTAGTAGATTTCTCAGGCAGGCTCATGAGGACAATATTCCCCATTTTTTGCTGTTGATAATAGTTTTTGCCCTTTATAGTAGGAAGTCAATTTTGCTTGATGTAAAATTCTTGCCTCATGTGTTTCCTTGAGAATATGAAATATATCACACTATTTTCTCCTGGCTTAAAGCACTGATGTTGAATATATGATAAGCTAATTTTTTCATCATATTTCACAAGCTCTTTTTGCTTACATGACCAAAAGTATTTAAAATTTCTATTTAAAGTCTAGAAATGTTGTTAAAGTGTCTGGGTGTTGGTCAACTGTTCTGGGTCTTCTCATATAAGCAGTGTGCTATGACAGTATGTAGTTTCAAAACTTTAAGGTGTTTAAAAAAATATTTATTTATTTTTGAGAGACAGAGCGAGCACACAAGCAGGGGAGGGCCAGAAACAGAGGGAGACACAGAATCCAAAGCAGGCTCTAGGGTCTGAGCTGTCAGCACAGAGCCTAATGCGGGGCTTGAATCCATGAACTGTGAGATCATAGCCTGAGCCAAAGTTGGACACTTAACCAACTGAGCTACCAGGTGCCTTGACCCGTCCGGCAGGTCGGTCAATGCAGGTCCTGAGGGAGGGAGTGAGAATTGGGGGGCAGGGGACACAGAGAATGGAGGCAAGACAAGTCTCTGATCAAGCCTCGTTTATTGAGAGAACACACACACATCTTATAAAGGATAGAAGGCGGGAAACAAGGCAGCTGACGTCAATGTCAGTTTCAGCACAGCGCCTGAGGAGCCGATAAGAAAGCCCAGCCTGACTGTCTCCAGCCTTGAGCTGGGACTGATAACACTGCCCTGCCTGCAGGCGGCTGATCTTTGGTCAAGGCACATCTCTTTTCTTCTGGCAGCTCCCCACAGCACCTCATAGTTTTGAAAGTTTAAAACAGTATCCTCATAGCAAAGTTTTCTTACATAATATTTGTAGCATTTATTTTTGTTTGTTTAGTTTTTCTTCTTCAGAAATGCCTACAATCCATTAATGTTAAATGTCCTTTGCCTATCTTCAATATCTGACACTTTCTCTCAAATCTTTTTTATCTCTTTATTCATTTTTTGCAAAACATTTTTTCTTCCTGCCTTTTCACCTTCTATTTCACCTGCAGTGTTGTATGATGGCCAGTGAATGAATTAACACTCTTGATTTCTCTCTGACTTAGCCTTTATATTTGAAGTGAAATATTCTTTTATTTTAAATTCCTCATTGAATTGTAACTTTATTTCTGTGTTTTTCTGATTCTAATCTTTTCATGCATTTTATCTTTGTTTTTAACTGCATTTCTGTCATTATGAATCAGAAGGTTCTGACCTGTTCTGTGGGTATGTTATTTCTGGTGTCATTACATTTTCTCTAGCGATATTATTGTGCTCCTTGTTCTTTTTCTTAAATTTGTAATGGCATTTCTTACCTTTTATGGCATTTGGCTTTGGTAACTTCTGATTGCTTATTTTATGTGAAATTATTTATCTTGAACCAAAAGGTGAGGAGAAGGTGGGGTTCGAGATGGCATTTCCGGCTTCCCAGAGCTCCTTGTGTGTCACTTCTACATAGTGCTCAAGAACACGGTAGTTGCTCTTTGTGATTTCTCAGTTCTGTTCCTCTCCCCATTTTTATCTGGACCCTGTCTTTCCTGAATCTGTTACCCCCATCCTGCTCACTGCTCATTTCATTCCTAGCAGTTCATCTAAATTGCGGTACTTTGTTACTGAAAAGAGCCCAGGCCTGGCACCTGTGGGAGTGCACAGGGTCTCTCTGCTCTAGGTCCTTTGGTGCTCTCAGCCATGGTGGTCCTCATTTCCTACTGGAGTGGGCAATCCTCTGCAGTTTCAGCTGATGTTCTTGATTCCATCTTTCAGGGACCACGTTGGCTAGTCTGGGCTTTCTTTGGTCCTTCAGAGAACAATGCTACTTTCTGCTTTCTCCGCTAGGTCGGTACCTAGCAGGTCTCCAAAGTTACTGGTAATTTTCTTTCTGCACCTGCTTGTATTGTTAGATTCTTTTGGACAGCTTATTAGCTAGTTTGCTTGAAAATACTGTCTATGAGTTTTCCATTTTTTTCTATTTTTCCGTCATTTTTATTTTATTTTTTAAAGTATATTTATTTTGAGAGAGAGAGAGAGGGAAAGAGAGAGAGAGAGAGAGAGAGAGAGAGAGAGAGAACACAAGCAGAGGAGGGGTACAGGGAGGGAGAGAGAATCCCAAGCAGGCTCCCAGCTGTCAGTGCAGAGCCTGACCCAGGGCTTGAACCCACAAACTGTGAGATCATGACCTGAGTTGAAATCAAGAGTCAGATGCTTAACTAGCTGAGCCACCCAGGTGTCCCTGTCATTTTTAATGTGAAAATTTTGTAAAGATTCAGGACTGATGTCACTGCCATGAGTGCCATCTCCTCAGATTTTTCTACTCTTCAAGTATTAATTTTTTTAATGTTTTTTATTTATTTTTGAGAGACAGACAGAGACAGCGCGATCAGGGGAAGGTCAGAGAGAGAGGGAGACACAGAATCGGAAGCAGGCTCCAGGCTCTGAGCTCACTGTCAGCACAGAGCCCGATGCGGGGCTTGAACCCACGAACCGTGAGATCATGACCTGAGCCGAAGCCTGATGCTTAACCGACTGAGCCACCCAGGCGCCCCCAAGTATTAATTTTTAAGACTTTTTCTTGAAGAGTGAAAATGCTTTCTCCTTTTAGTACTACTGGCAAACATTTTTCTGATGTCAGATCATAAGGAAATTTTACCCCTAGACCAACATTTACATCTAAAGTTGATTATATAGTTGAATTTCTGTCAAAGTATGCAGCCTACCATATGTGGAAAAGTGCAGGTTTCCTGAGAGGGATTTATGGGATGGCTAGATACCAATTACAGACTCAGTCTGTCTATGTTTTTTTTTTAATTTTAAATATTTATTTACTTTTGAGAGAGACAGACACAGAGCGTGAGCTGGGGATGGTCAGAGAGAGAGGGAGACAGAATCGGAAGCAGGCTCCAGGCTCCGGGCAAATGGTCAGCACAGAGCCTGATGTAAGGCTTAAACCCATGAACTGTGAGATCATGACCTGAGCTGAAGTTGGCCGCTTAACCAACTGAGCCACCCAGGTGCCCCAGTCTGTCTATGATTTAACAGTAAGGCCCAAGTGATGCCTTTAAGGGGAGTCTTGAGGGGTTAAGGTCAGTGGGTACGTGGCAGTGGCTGTGAGGGAGGCGGGGGCATATAGTTTAAGAGGGTACCGAATGCTTGAATACTATGAGTATTCTCACTGGAATTGATTTCATCTAGAAAACTGGGATGAAAACGTACTGAAGCCTCGGAAATGGATTTCACCAGTTCATTCAGTAGCGGTGTCCAGGGTTATCAAAGTTGTCTTTTTAAAAAAAAAGTTGTCTCTTAGGCAATATTCTCCCTCTCAGCAGGGAGAAATATCACTGAATTTACAGAAAAAGTGCTTCCTCGGGCTCCCCTAGGTGAGCTACACAGTTTGCTGTTCTGTGTTGGCCCCTGGGCCTGTGTGAGTACATTAATGTATTCATCTCTGCTACTTTTAAAATTTAAATAAGACATTTTATTTTATACATTTATTGAGAAATAGGTACAGGGAAGTCTTAAGAGGTAACTCATTTCCCTTTTATTTCTTGTTTATCGTGAAGGTGTGTTACAAGGGCCTTAGCCGATGGTTGCCAAATGACTGAGCGAATTTACAAAATCCCATGCAGAATGAATTTTTGAGACATAAAGATCTGAACATGGAGACTTTTAGATTTTGCCCTTGGATTTATAATTTCTCTCGGGAGACAACACTAAAAACCTGACTCTGACTTTAGCTAAGTTATTTGATGCATTTGGGCTTGTTTTTCTTTGTTGATTGATGAGATAGGTTTAGATATTTTCTTTTTTTTTTCTTTAAAAAATTTCTTTTAGTGTTTTTTATTTTTGAGAGACAGCACAAGTAGGAGAGAGTCAGATACAGAATTTGAAGCAGGCTCCAGGCTCTGAGCTAGCTGTCAGCACAGAGCCCAACACGGGGCTCAAACCCACGAACCATGAGATCATGACCTGAGCTGAAGTTGGCTGCTTAACCGACTGAGCCACCCAGGTGCCCCAGGATTAGATATTTTCAAAGTTCCTTCTCTCCTACTCATCATCACCAATGACCTTGTTAAAATCTATTAAAAAGAAACAATCACATTGTCATTTAATTTCACACTAAGGCTTTAGCCCACATGCCATTTTGAAGTATTCAACAAACGTCCCAAGCTTTGGGGGTGTAAATGGAGTTTGGATGGTCACAAAGAGATCTATCGTGATTTAAGACATTTGAACTACAAAAGGTAGTTATCCATTTTTCCTTTAAAAGCCTGAACTCATTCATCTTTTACCTCCTCAAATTTCTTCATGGTGTTCTTTTTTTTTAAGTTTATTTATTTATTTTTAGAGAGAGAGAACGAGCGAGAGCATGGGTACAAACAGGGAAGGGGCAGAGAGAGAGAGGGAGAGACAAAGAATCCCAAGCAGGCTCTGCACTGTGAGCATGGAGCCAGAGGCAAGGCTTGAAAAACCGTGAGATCATGACCTGAGCCAAAATCAAGAGTCAAGCACTTAACCGAATGAGCCCCCCAGGCATCTCCCACGGTGTTCTTTGTCAAACAGAACTTTAACATGTTGACATAATCAAAGTAATCAAAGTTTTGCGGGCTATGCTATGTTGTTGTTTTGTGTAAGACGCTCTTCCCCTCACTTAACGTCACAAAGATATTCTCCTACATTATCTTCTATTATTTCATAGTTTTCGTTTTTCACGCTTGAATATTTCATTAAGCTGAAGCTCCCATTTGTATATGATGCAGAGTAGAAATATAGCATTTGATTTCTCTGTGTAATAAGCCAATTTCCCCTGAGGCCACACAAAGAGCAGTCCTTTCCTCCATTGATTTCTGGTGCACTTTCAGTTCATACATTTGCAGGTCTGTCTCTAGAGTTTCTATTTGGTTCCATTGGTCTATCTGCTTAGTTCTTTTTTTAGCCAATGTCTTACTGTATTTATTACTATGGAATTATGGATAGCTTAAATCTTAGCTAGGCAAAGTCCTCCCCTTTGCTCTTTTTCAAACTTAAAGAGTTTTTGTGCATATTTAGGCTTTCATATAAATTTCAAAATAGTTGTATCAAGATATTTTAAAAATCTGGATAATTTAGGTAGAAATTACATTCAGTTTATAGATTAATTTGGGAAGAAATGACTTCATATTTTCTAGTTAATTATCACTGTTATAGGAAAATATTGATTTTTCTAAGTTGATCTTTAATTGGTGGTCTTGCTGAGACCTCATTTTTTCTCCAGCTTTCTTCAAGTATGGTTGACAAATAAAAACTGTATATATTTAAGGGGTTCCTGTGTGACCCAGTCAGGTAAGCGTCCAATTTCAGCTCAGGTCATGATCTCACAGTTCATGAGATCAAGCCCTGCATCTGCGCTGACAGCTCAAAGCCTGCTTCAGATCCTCTGTCTTGCTTTCTGTCCTTCCCCTGCTTACCTGTTCTTTCTCTCTGTCTCAGATATAAATAAACATAAAAAAACTGTGTATATTTAAGATGTACAATGTGATATCTTGATATCTTTGTGTAATGATTACCACAATCAAGCTAATTTTCATATCTATCACCTCACATAGTTACCTTTTTTTGTGTGTCTGTGGTGAGAACACTTAAGATCCACTCTGTCAAGCAAATTTCAAGTATACATTAATAACTACAATTACAATGCTGTACATTAGATGTCTAGAACTTATTCATCTTATAATGGAAGGCTTGTGCCCTTTGGTTACCATCTCCCCATCTTCTCTCTCCCGTAGCCCCTGGCAACCATATAAGTGATATCATCCAAGATTTACATTCTGTGTGTGGCTTATTTCATCTAGCATAATGTCCTCCACATTCGTCAGGATTTCCTTCTTTTTAAAAGCTGAACAATACATCACAATTTCTTTATCCATTCATCCATCGACAGATACTTAGGTTGTTTCTCTATCTTCCCTTGTAGATAATGCTGCAAAGGACATGAGAGTGCAGATATTTCTTCAAAATACTGATTTCACTTCCTTTGGATAAGTACCTAGAAGTGAGATTGTCGGATAGTATGGTAGTTCCATTTTTAATTTTTGCGAGGCCTTCCTGTTTACCATGGCAGCTGTACTAATTGACATTCCTATCAAAAGTGGACAACGGTTCTCTTTCTCTATGTCCTTGCCAACATTTGTTGTCCCTTGTCTTTTTTGATGATAGCCATTGTAACAGGTGTGAGGTGATATTTCATTGTGGTCTTGATCTGCATTTCCCTGATGATGAGTGATAATGAGCACCTTTTCATATCCCTAGTTGGCCACAGGTATATCTTCTTTGGAGAGATTTCCCTGGGCTTTCATTTTTTTTGTTGTTTGTTTGTTTGAGAGAGAGAGAGAGAGAGAGAGAGTGTGTGTGTGTGTGTGTGTGTGTGTGTGTGTGTGTGTGTGTGAGTAGGGGGCAAGGGTGAGGAGAGGGAGGGAGGGAGGGAGGGAGAGAGGGAGAGAGAGAGAGAGAGAGAGAGAAGGAATGAATGAATGAATCTTAAGCAGGCTCCACGCCTAATGCAGACCCTGACACAGGGCTTAATCTCACAATCGTGAGATCATGACCTGAGCCGAAGTCAAGAGTCAGATGCTCAACTGACTGAGCCACCCAGGAGCCCCTCCCTGGGATTTTAACTTTAGGAGGTGTTCAACATGTGCCCTTCTATTGTCTAATGATTCTGAGAAGCCGAATTCAGACCTGCGTCTTTACAGAGGGTTTGTTTATTTCTGGTTTATCTTTACTATTGAATGGAGCCCTTTGACGGCACAACTGCAAACCCTGTAGTGTTCATCAGAATCTCCCCTTCTTTGGCAGTTCCCGATTCCAATTTCTGTCTACCTAATACCCAAGGCTCTTTTAAAATCTCTGCTCAGCTTCGCACCCTTTCAGCCACCATATGTGAATTGAAAATTGGCCTGAGTAGAAATGAAGCTTCAAATGCCAGGCTCATTTCTCTTGAGTTTTTCTTCTGTCTTGGTTCTTGGACTTGCCATTCTTCGCTTTCTTTGTAGCTCTCCCATGACTTGAAGGAGATATTTAAATACTTGTTCAGTATTTTAGTTGTACTCAGTGGGAGGGTAGCCTCCAAACAACCTAGTTTATTACTGCTAGAAACAGAACTTGACTAACCACTTTTAATGAACCCCATATGCTGCTACCCCACCAGGCAATCGCTTTCTCTCAGAACTTGGCAGTAAACTCTTAGCGTGAGGCAGCACAAGAGTGAGGCA
This sequence comes from Suricata suricatta, assembly GCF_006229205.1. Lineage (NCBI taxonomy): Eukaryota > Metazoa > Chordata > Mammalia > Carnivora > Herpestidae > Suricata > Suricata suricatta. Next base: position 9,869,939 of record NC_043717.1, read on the forward strand.
ATCCCCTCCAGCCCCGGGGGTTTATAGGGTGCAGGGGTGGAGGAGTGACTATTGAGGATAGCAGAGTTACCTGTACCTATTTTACTTGTACATTTAAAAAATTTTGTAATAATTTCAGATTTACAGAAAAGCTGCGAAGATAGCACAGTATAGCTTCACCCAATGTATCTTCCCCAGCTTCCCCTGATAGAATCATCTGACATAATCACAGTGCATTTGTCAAATCTAAGAAATTAACATTGGTCCAATACTGTTAATCTAAACTACACACATTATTTATATTTAATCAGTTTATCCGCTCATGTTATTTGTTTTTCTGTTCTACTATCCAATCTTGGGTGCCACATGACATTCATTTGTCACATCCCCTGATCTGCGACAATTTCTCAGATGTTCCTTGTTTTTCATGATGGACAGTTTTGAAGAATACTCATCCATACTTGGTAGAATATCCCTCAATTTGTGTGTCTGATGTGTTTTCAAAATTCGAGTGGGGTTATGGGTTTTGGGGAAAAAATACCACGGAGATAGATTTCCATTCTCACTCTGTCATATTAGGGATGTGTGGCATAATTATGACTTCTTACTGATGACGTTAACCTTGATTATTGGTTAAGGAGGTGCCTGCCACCTCTCTCCACTGTTTCTCTTTTTCCCTTTGCAACCTGCACCTGTTTTCATTAGCTGTTTACCACAGAAGGGCTTCTTTGCTATCTGGCAAAGACCTGCAGCAACCTGGATTTCTCTAGTGGTGGGACAGGCAATAATGGCCTCGAGGTAATGTGAAGAAATAAGAACAACAGGAGAACTCTAAAGCTGTCCTTCAGCCCACCTTCCATTGCTACAGTCTTTGCCTTCTGCCCCGGAAGCTGCCTTCTCATTGCCTGGCTCATTTATGACACACTTGCCCTCAGCCCCTCAAGGCATCTAAAGGTTTTCATAATTTTACTTCTTCAGCTCATGGTTTCTTCTTGCTTTTGCCGGAGGTGGTTTTTCAACCTGCCAAAATCCAGAAGCCACCCTTAGGTAATTTTCACGACCCTATGGAATTCTACAGTATCGATGGCCCAATTTTCCAGCCAAAGAAACTGAGGCTAAGAGAGGCTAAGGCATCCACTCAATGACAGAGAGCTACTGATTGCAGAATCTGAATCACAGCCCAAGTCCTAGATTCTTACCATGGTGATAAACTACCTGTCAGTCAGACACCAACCCTCTCTTTTCATGCAGAACCATTGTTGTTGAGGGAAGCTGAAGCACCAAGCTCAGCTTTGTTTCCTTGGGATGCGATACTTTAATGGGAGACACTGTCCTCTTATATGAAGACCCCTGGTAACATCCACCCTCCAGACACCCGCAGCCTCATCTGAATCTGCTGGATCTTGACGGATTGGGCTCTCACATTAGAACCCCAAGACCTTTGTTTAAACTGGCCCTTCATCTCTACTGCTGAGTATCTCTCTTGAGCAGCGTGCCAAGGTCCTTCTTCAGACAAGTAGTTCTCTGGCAGAGGTTCAAGATAGCCCCAGATGAAATTTATCCTGCAAATAGTTATTCAATGCCTATTGGTCAAGGGCCGGGTTAGGTGCTGTCAGAGAAGGAGCGTAATTTGAGAGAAATAAACATGCCCAAGACACAACTCTCAACTTCCTGGAGTTTAAACAACATGGCATTATAGTGAAAAAGTATATCTTTCTATCTCCACGTCCATCTCTGTCTATTTCTTCTTCTCCAAACACATGTGCGCACACGTGGGCACGCATGCACACACACAACTGGTTGTAAACTGTTCCATTGCTTTAAGAAGTCAGCAACACATTTTGTGCACCTGGACATAGAAAAAAAATGACTAACAAATGTAATTCTGTGGCCAAACTACATGGCTTGTCATCCTTAGAGAAGTTTCCTGGGTTAGGAAGCTACAGAGTTTTGTTTTTAAAAAACTTAATTCTTTTTTCTACCCGTACACATGATGGAAGAACTTGTTTCACTTTCCTTGTCTTTGATGATAACAATTTCCTCCTAGAAACATGTTTAATTTTTCCTGTTCCATATGTCATCCCTGTGCAAAATCATCTTGTTGACTCATTCTGAAATGATGTGGATGGGAAACCCGGTGACTGCTTTTTGGTCTCTAGATCATAATTAGAAGAAACTTTCCTTTGAACCTCTTCCATAAAAGAACATAAAGTTTGCTTTAAAAATGGACTTATCTCTTATTAATTGTTACTGTGGGTCTTCCAGATGCAGGCATTTTAATTTAGATTTTTTTTTAAAACCATCTTTGGATAAATAACTATTTTCTTTTTCAGCTAGGTAGAATCAATGTTAGGGACATTTTAGAAACAGACTGTGGCTTTTGTGACATTTACTGGCAATTTTTGGCCATAATGACAGTTCCACTGTACCAGATTCTGACAAAGGATGAAATGTTGCTGGAGAAATGCTTTTGTCTCCCTTTACATATTCTTAACAATTCGTTTGACTTCTGCTCCACAAATATATTGCAATTTTTAAAAAATTGGAGTGCATAACCTCATGGTTTGAAGAGTCCTTGAATCCTGGTGAACTGAAGCTTAATTTTAAAAGTTTCTTTGATTTTCATCTCAAGAAACTGGCAGGTTTGAAGATGCATTATGTGGTGCTCCTGGAGTGATTTCCAAATATTCATGTTTTAAAAAACTACTTCTTAGGTTAATTAGGAATTTCTCCAGAGACATTTAGAAAGCAGATCAGTGAGTGGGGGAAGTGGTGGTTGAATGGTAACAAAACGCTGAGTGTAGCATTTATTTATGTATGGGTATTTCATATATGTATGGATGGATGTTATGTATAGGTATACACATATGTGTTATGTATACACAATTTAGTGTCAAAAGTTAGGAAATAACTTGATTAAAATATGTTTTCCCTATTTTTATGTCAAGCTACCCATATCAATAAGATCCTAATATCAGATTTCATGTGGTAAATTTTGTGCTGGAGTCAGAATGGTGTGGTTCAGCCCCCAAGATCTACATTAACTATATATTCTGGTTAATAGATGTAACACTTTAATGTTAATTTTACTGTAACTGAATACAAATTCCTATTTTAAATCTATGGGAGCACTTCAGAATATGTGTATAAATCTAATGGAATTACCATTTGTCCAGATCAGCCAGATCAGTACAACAATCTGCCAATTAAATGAACAGCTACGTTGAGGACTCTTTTCCTTAAATGGTTTCATCTCCTTGTTGGTATATATCATAAATATGCAACAGAGGTTGTGTGGTCAAGTGAAAGTACACCAGATAAAGTCAGGAGACTGACTTTCATCCCTGGTCTGTCACCAACAGGAATCACGAAACATATACATGTGTATCTTCTTATTAATATTAAAGGACTTCTATACATATGATATCATTTGATATCAACACCTAGGGAAGCAGATATTCTTGCTGTCACTTCTTTCTTTTTAGGGCATTTTGGCTATAGTTCTGTAGATCCTGAAACTCATGAGTTCAGAGGTCCTTGGCAAAGGTGACCTAGTATCAGGAATGTTTGGCATTTGAATCTAAGCCTCTGGGTTTTAGAATTCTCATCTGCAAAATGAAAATTGGATGTTCCCTAAGTCTCCTTCAGTTAAGATAAAAAGGCTCTACAGAAGTTATGTTTTCTAGATGGAAAAAGTGTATTAAGAAACCAAACTATACGACATCACCAAAAAGCATGCTGAGTTTCATCTCCTAGTCATTTTATGATTTATTGAGTAGGGGAAATGCCACTTCTGATCCTGGACAAAAACTCAGGCAGTTTTGGGACTTTTTTGTCCATTGTCAGGAAAAAAAAAAGGGCCAATAGTCTTTTTAAGTTACCAGCACAGACCCAGTTCAGAATTTAGAATGCCATGGCCTTGTTATATTAAATAGTTGTAACTTAAAGTGAAAATGTTTTCCCCCCAATCTGGAGGCCTTCCTATAGGAGAGAAGCCATCTCTTTTCTCCCATCTTCCTGACCATAGTTCTGACAAGACCAGAGCTGCAAGAATGAAGGGGGGTCCAGAGGTATGAGACTGTTAAAAGGCTGCCTGTGTGAATTCTGGGCCTGAGTCCTTCAGGGGCCCTCACTGGCAATATCTGATGGCACTTGTGATATGGAATGGCTGCTGCCCTTCGGCTGCTGACCCTCCAGTGGCCTACTTTATGAGAGCTCCTTCTGCTGAGGTCACGGCTCCCCTCCACACCAACCTCTTGGGTGGGATTTAAAATACCAGAAGGTCTCCGAGCTGGTTCATGGAAAACACTCATCCATTTTCTGCCTTAATAGACCAGTCCCAACTCAACCACCTGTGCTTTACTCCAGTCTTCAGAGCCCATGGTTTTGTAGGTGGGAGTCAGATATCTGGCCAACGTGTCCTTTTAACACTAGTGAACAGTGTCAAACTTTTCTTAACTAGAAATGAAGGACAGACATACCACACACTCCTTGGGATGATGGGGTTCACAATCCAGCTCTGTCCAGAGGAATTTTCCTCAAAAATTCTAAATCTCATCTTTATTGATATGCTGTATCTTCAATAAAGATGGTCATCTAGGGGTGCCTGGGTGACTCAGTTGGTTAGGCATCTAACTCTTGATTTCAGCTCAGGTAATGATCTCATGGTTCATGAGTTCAAGCCCCACCTTGGGCTCTGCCCTGACAATGTGGAGTCTGCTTGGGATTCTCTCTTCCCTCTTTCTCTGCCCCCACCCCAGCTCCTATTCTCTCACTCTCTCTCTCTCAAAATAAATAAACATAAAAAAAGATGGTCATCTAATTGTTTCTCAAGAAATAGTTTTGAAATTTTTGTTCTCTTTGGAATACAGTATTTATTATTTTCATATATCAGCCAAAAGCCAAAATGAAGAGAGAAAATGTTCCATTGTTAATACACCCCACGAACATACAGAGAGGCTAGTAAGAGTTTACAACTACACATTGGCTGTAGCACAGCCAACCCAATCATTTTGGCCATTATGTTAATGATCAAACCAAATGAATGATAGGTTTTATTTTCTGTTGACTAAGTTGGCTGTGTCACAGGTTTGTCAGTAGGAAAAATATTTTTAAATTTCTTCTCTTGTCAAAGGAATGGAAGGACAAAAAGGCAAAGAAGTACTTCATTCTGTTTCTTTTCAGCTATATTGAGATAGAATTGATATGATTTTCAGGTATACAAATGTAATGATCTGATACATATATATATATATATATTACAAAATGATTAGCACAGTAAAGTTAGTTAACATATCCATCACTTCACATAATCACCCTTGTGTGTGTGTGTATGTGTGAGAATATTTATAATCTACTGTCTTAGTAACTTCCAAGTATACGGTTTTGTTAACTATAGTCACCATGCTATACATTTGATCCTTAGAACTTAATTCACCTTATAACAGACTTTTGTACCCTTTGGTCAACATCTCACCATCCAGTCTCCCCAGCTTCTGGTAACTACCACTATACTCTCTATTTCTGTGATTTAGGCTTTTAAAAGATTTCACATATATGTGGAATAACTTTCAGTTATAAGATGAATAAGTTTTGGGGATTTCATGTATAGGATGCTAGCTATAGTTAGTAAAACTGAAGTCTATACTTGAAAGTTGCTAAGAAAGTAGATCTTATATGTTCTCATCATGAAACCAAAAATGGTAATTATGTGAGGTGACAGAGATGTTAACTAACTTTATAATGGTCATCATTCCACAACATACACATGTCCAATCATTACTTTGTACACCTTGAAGTTACTTGGATGTTATATGTCAACTGTATCTTAATAAAGCTGGGGAAAGAAGGGAAACTTTATCCCCCAGCCTTCTTATTCCTAACCCATTGAGCACTCCGATCAGGTAGCATTAGGTGGTCTAAGACGTTGAAGATGAATCTGTCTGCTAGAAGAACTTCAATTCCAAGCTTGTGAATAGTTTCTGTCATGTAGGGCTTTTCAATATCCCATGTGGTATGTTAGGGGCTATATAAATGCAAACTTCATTTCATTTAGAAAGGAAATGAGCCACACTAAATGGACATGGCTACAACTCTAGAATTAAAAGGAAGGTGGATTCCTTCCGTCAGCAGGGCCAAAACAACACTCCATACCAAATGCATCTTTTTTAGAAGTCTTAGCAGTTAAAAGGAACATGAGAGTTTGGATGAAAACAGAAACCGAGTGAATTATCTGTTCCATTTCATTGCTTTACTGCTCAGCACCTATAAGGCAGAACTCACCGTGTTGGTTTTCTCTGGTGATTCCCAATTCTGTATAACTACTGGGCTCAAATGAGCTTCCTTTGACCTAATTCTAATAATTAATTCTAATAATGGAAGGCAAATTGCTGCACCATTGGTGGATATAGCCTTTCTATTGCTTAGCTCACAATGAACAACTTAGGAACAATGTTTCCTAGATAGAAAAGAGAGAGATCAGGCAAATCGTGTGCCTGTGGCACCACAGGGCACATATACAAATATTATATCTTCTCTGTGGAAGAAATTCCTCATTGGCATAGCAGAAAAATCTTATTGTTTTATGAAAAATAATAACTGCAAGTTGGCTTTGTTGAACAAACACATCTTAGTTTGCTAAGCATCAGAGTACACAAAAGAAATATGGAGTTCTAGCAAGAAAGCTGACAAGACTACCCTCAAACTAAAAACTTAGAAATGAGGACTACATTAAAATGAAAAAAAATTTAAACGTTTAGTTGAGTTCAAACGGAAAAATGAGATTCATGTCCAGTTGCCAAAACCAAAAAAGGAATGTAAATTTAGAGTGGAATTTTATGAGAAAAAGATCAGAAAGGTTTGAGGGAAATGGACCAGATAGAGGCTCTAGGGGGATAGGGTCAGAGGTGAATTAAAGACAGCCACAAATTCTTGACACTTTCCATCAAGAAGTAGAAATCCCATTTGTAACTAGACTGATCTGTTACTTTTTGACCAATACAATGAGACAGAAATGTGCTGTGGAATAGTCATGGCCAGGACTTAAAAGATCTACAGCTTCCTCCTTTCTCCTCTGTGAATGCTTTCTCTTGAAATCCAGCTGCTTTGCTGTGTGACGCTCAAGAAAGCGTTACTGACTGGTCAAAACGGAGGAACGCCAGTGTGTCCTATCCAAAAGCCCGAGGTGAGTCCCCGGTCAACAGCTACCATCAACTTCCAACAATCTCAGCGAGCCATCTTGAATATTTCATCTCTAGTAAATCCTCTAGATGACTTCTAGCTAATTAATACTCATATGGAGTAGAAAACGTGCCAGGTGAGCTCAGTCGACCTATGGACTCATCAGTGATAATGATAGGTTGTTCTTGTTTTAAGTCAGTAAGTTTCCGAGTAGTTTGTTACACAGCAATAGATGACCAAACCAGGGCTTGAGATATTAATATCCACATAATAACTGAGTGTATGGCCATCAGCCTATGCGATGCAGAGGGGAGACGCTAGAAGCAAGTCCTTTGCATAAGCCTGGGACGTGGAAGTGTTGTTCTTTTGGTAAAAGAGGCACTAGAAACACTTTGCCCACCATCCCACATGTGCTGGCCTTCTTTGTTTTTATTAGGAGGGAGATGAGAAAACATTCTTGCATGAAAATTGTAGCCTCAGGCCAACATTATGCCTGGGTGTGGAGGCTCAATTTACACTACTCACTTTGTGCTGGGTTTCTCCAAGCTGTTAACATAAAAATTGATCAAGAATGGATGAGACTTCTTGAGTACTTTAATAGAAACAATTTAAAACTGTTCTGTTGCAACACTTGTACCATTTAAGGGGGCCATGACACTTATCAGAGTGGGGGAATTTTGATGAAGTTGGTTTCACAGTAAAAATTATAAACCACACAAAGAAATGATTTACTTTGAGAAAAAGTCAAAAGCTACAAACCACAGATATATTCACAAACATAGAGCTTGAGAGAAAAAAATCCAGCTGAAGAATATCTTTTAAAAGTGTATTTAAAAATAATTCAGAGGGAAAAGGAAGAATAAAAACTAAACTCAAAGGGGCACCTGGGTGTCTCAGTTGGTTAAGTGTCTGACTTCGGCTCAGGTCATTATCTCATGGTTTGTGAGTTCTGAGTTCGAGCCCTGTGAAGGGCTCTGTGCTGACAGCTCAGAACCTGGAGCCTGCTTCAGATTCTGTGTCTCCCTCTCTCTCTGACCTTCTCCCACCAGCACTCTGTCTGTCTCTGTCTCTAAAGTAAATAAACATTTAAAAAAAAAAACCCTAAACTCAAAGAATAAACAAGATAGTTTTTAAATACCATGTGCCTTGAAAAAGAGCCAAGTGCAGTGGCAAGAAATGAAAAATATTACCAGTGAATTAAAAAAAAATTACTGTCAGTTTTAAATAGCAGATTTGGCTGGACTGAAGGAATTAGTGAACTGGAAGACAGATTGGAAAAAATTGCACTAAACATGAAGGGATAAAGAGTTTAAAAAATTTGAAAGAGATTGAGAGGCATGAACAATAACAGGAAAGTTCTAACATGTATCTAGTAGAGTTCCAGAAAGAAAGGTGAGAAGTAATGGTAGAGAAGGAATAATTGAAGGGACATTAAGAATGTTACTAAGGGTCTGCTTATCACATTTACATTTGTTATTTAATTAAGGATCAACATAGAGGGATGAGATTCACTATTATTCTTATTTTCAGTTGAGGAAAGTGAAACTTTGAAAAGCTATGTGACCCAGCACTTTCTCTTCCCTCTACAGTAGTGTCTGTGCACACCCCAGTTCCCCTAGCTTGGTTCTCCCCATTTCTCCATTCTCCCTTAGCAAGATCCCAGTGAGTCTGTGGTCAAATCCATTGGGCTGTAGTGTGCTAACCCCTGCTCTATATTAATGATATGTCAGGCCCTCAGCCTTGTCAACTGTCAAATAATACTGTTTAATATAAAAATGGGAGACTTGAATGGAAAAATTTGCTAGAAGGAGGGGCCACTCCAGCACCCTTAATGAATACTGTAATCCCTTTGGTAGAAGCCCTTCTCTTCTAAGGGCAAACACTTCTACTTATGCACAGAACAAAATTCTTGATCCACCTCCTTTCCAGAGTAAATGAAAGGTTTTTAACCAGCTTCCTGAAATCAAGATTTTATATTTTAAGGAAAGTGACATTTCCTACGTATGCCTGGAAACATAACTAGCATTCAGAGTATCTTCCTTCTGCATCATTCTGAATTTACCAAAACGGTCAGAGAAGACTCCAGTAAGGGTAAGCAAGACAAGTGGTAGATTAGGGTCTAAGTTTATTTCTTTCCACTTTACAAGATAAGGATGAAAGTATGAGAAAGTGAGTTTCAGGGAATAACTGAAGCATAAAGATGAGAACTTCCCAACTCTCAAAAGAAACAGGTTTATCCTTGGCACCGATCTCAGTGCTCACAAAACTCCTGGGGGAACTGAGGTCTGCTAAAAAGTCATTACATTTTGTAATAACCAAGAGCCTGGCTGTAAGCAGAGCTCAATTTTCTCTTGTACTGGACAGGACACAGGTGGTGTGAAGGTGATGTAGGGAAAGCCAATCCTCTTCCCCTTCATTGGCGACCCTACCACACCACTGTCCCCAACCTACATATGGTAGTGGCTGAAGCTTAAATATCTATATCCTTTGTTACTGTCCGATCTTACCCATCTTCCTGTTATTCCTGAGTAAGTTCTATGATCCTTGTTCCAAAAACAGAGAGGGCTCTTTCTGATTTTCATTCTGAGAATTGTCCACTCTGCTTATTTTCTCTCTCCTCTCCTTTCCTGTCAATCTATTTTTTTCCTCCCATCAACTTCTCTTTCTTCATCTACCACTTCTCCTTCTCAGATTTCCTGTACTCAACTATGACTTTGGCTTTCCCCACATGAACATCACTCTCTAGTTACGTGACTATCTTCTAGTTCCATTCTGTATTTCAACTGGAATTTTTCTCCAAGAGCCTTTCCTCATTGAGTAATTCTAGATCCTAACTTTGGAAAGAGTTATAAAGCCAAAGTTTTTATTTAAAAACATTAAAAAAATTTTTTTAAGGGAGACAGAGAGAGCACACAAGCAGGGGAGAAGAGCAGAGGGAGGGAGAGAGAAAATCCCAAGCAGGCTCCACACTCAATGCTCAGCATGGAGCCCACTGTGGAGCTTGAAGCCACGACCCTGGGATCATGACCTGGGCTGAAATCAAGAGTCAGGTGCTGAACTGACTGAGCCACCCAGGTATCCCTAAAAACAGTTTTAATAGTAAGTTGGCTATTTGGAACTCAGACCACTTGTTACATGGCAACACAACACTATTGTCTGATGGCTACGTGTCACACCAACCACAGAAGTTCTAGCAACTGGGAAGTGTGGAACAGGAAGAAAGTGGGAGAGGAAGAGAATTCCCTCTTATTCTTGGTCTGAAGTCATTCCTAGAGAAATTTTCGCTATTGGTATAGCTTGTTATTGACCTCTTGTTAAACTCTCCTTCTGTATCCTTCCTGACCTCTCTCTCCCAATCTGCTGAATCCTTCTGCTGTCCAAAGTTCTATTTTGTGGAATAACACGAGTTAAACTTTTCCTGTTCTCCAGAGCATACTGATTCATAATTCTTTCCTTTTACTTCTTTCCATCCTAATCAAGACATCCATCCTCTCAGTCTGTTGAATTTCAACAAAGCTTTAAGGGATGAAGGCAGAGGGAATCAAGTAGCTTATGCGGAGACTCTACTACGTTTGGAGAACTTTAATAAATATTATCTTATTAATCGTCACAACTGCACTATAAAAGTTGTATTTTTGAACCCAGTTTATAGATGGGGAGACTTAGATTCAGAGGACTGAGCTCACTTGCTTTATTAGTTACCTATTGCTATGTAGTAAAAAATTCATCCAATATTTAGTGACTTAAAACAATTCACATTTGTGATGTCAGTTTCTGTGGGTTAGAAATCTGGGTGCAGCTTAATTGGGTCTTTTACTTCAGGGTCTCTCAGAGGCTGCAATCAAGGCATTGACTGGTCTGTAATCATCTCAAGACTCAACTAAGGAAGGATATAGTCCAAGCTCATGTGGTTGTTGCCAGGATTCAGTTCCTCACCGGTTGTTGGGCTGAGGGCCTCAGTCTATGGCTATCTGTTGGGTGGAGGCTGCCCTCAATTCCTTAACATATGGGCCTCTCCAATGTGGCAGCTTGCTTTGTCAAAACATGCAAGCTGAGGTGATAGAATCAAAAAGCAAACCCAAATTCACAATCTCTTGTAACCTAGTAATGTAAATGACATCTCATCAACTTTGCTACATTTTACTTGTTAGAAACAAGACAATATTTTCAGTCCACACTCAAAGCGAGGAGATTACACAGGGTTTGAACACTGAGGGGTTGGGATCATTGGAACTATCTCAGAGTATGCCTGACACACTTACACAAGACCCCCCAGTCTGTTAGTGTCTGACCCTGTGTTCTTTTCACTCAATGAGGTGGCAATCTAACTGAGCTAGCTCACACTAAGAGGAACAAGTTTGTCATTTTTCTAGATGTCCCTATTAAGGGGCTATCTCAATGGGATGTAAGATTGTGACTTAATGATAGTAATAATGGGACCAGATCCTGGAGAACTCTGGCGTACATAGATATGAGCCGAAATTTCCTGTGGTGTGAACCCTGGAGTTGGGGTGGATAAGCAGGGCTATGTCCTGGTGCTGGTGAAGGAAAAAAAAAGCTGTGTGTAGCATGTAGAGCAGAGAGAGGCAGGGGAGACGGTCAGGGATAATTGTAATGGATATCCAAGCCTGTAGCATACTTTAGAATCTACTAAAGTGCTTTTACTTGCTAACACAATTGACCATCACATAGAAAATCACTAATTGTATAGGTTCTTAGCCAGGTAACTAATGCATAATAAGATACTCTAAGATATTATGGAGGTAGCAACTGCAGGAAGCAACAGGGTGATATGACAATCTTGGTTTTAAAGACAAGGAAACTTGAGAGCCAGAGAGCTTATCCAAGAAGTGATATAATTAAATAATAGAGCTAGTAAAACTGTTCTGATGACTGAGATATCTTGCCCTGCGTATAAATGAGTAAATAAGTGTAAGCAAGCATTCCTCCCTTTGCCTGGGAACAGAGGAAGTACACTTGGCTAAGTAAGGAGAATCGTGGCAGAGAAGGTAGATGCCTTACTACCACGGGTATGGATCTGTCGCTGATGAAGAGCTTTCATTAATCCAGAGATGCCCATGGCAGCTGCTGTACTGAAAGGGATCTGAGCAGAAGCACCAGGGGCTTGTCCCATCTGACTGTTACTGTGCAGTTTAGTTCACAGCAACTCTTCCCTGTATCCTTTTTGGGATTCACCCGGGCTGTTGTGGTTCACAACATGTGATCATTAGTGCCACACCTGCGTGCATTTAGTGCCATCCTTCTTCCAAGGTCATAGGGTGACTATAAGGTAAGTCTGAGTTTGAACCCAGGTCTTGTGATGCCAAACAGTTTGCTCCTTCCTCTACACTGAACAGTTAATCGAGCGCTGGGAAAAGGCAGATGCACAATGACCTGAATACAGAAGTTCAGGAGGAGGCTCAGAGACTAGAAGCAGTGGCCCAGAATAGGGAAGGGAGGAAAGTGCCAAGCGTGTAAAAAAAAAATACCAATGAGTATTCGATGAGTGTTTTTTGTATTCTTGACATCCACAAAGCATTTTACATGTATTTTCTCATTTAAACCTTTCAACAACCTCGTAAGGTACACTCTGTTATTATTATTGCTATTTTACAGATGAGCAATCTGAGATTCAGTTAGATTAAAAAGTCTTGTTTAAGGTCTAGAGCTGACAAGTAATGGAGCTGGGATTCAAATCTGCTTATCTTTGTCTTCATGAACACATATGCTACTTTTGATCTTGAGTTACCTCAGGAGTACCCTCTTCCACCAGAGCCCAACTCAAAGAAAACACCTGGACACTAGCTTTCCTGCTTTCCTGCTGGGTTTCTTCTTTGAATTCGTTTTAAAGGCTAATGAAATGTCAACCGTAATATCGTATTCGTGTCCCTTTGGAATTTGTACCTTAGACAATAAAATGTGAAGCTAAAAAACCTACCTTACAGGTTATATACCTGGAGAATGGTGGGGAGCATAATTTCCAAAGAAAGGAGTTTTAGCTAAAAGATTTATTAAGCTGGATCTTTCACAGTCCAATGGAATCTTTATCAGTTGCTTGGCAACTGGTTGGTGAGATGTAGCAACTTGATCCAACTGACAAGCAAAAAAAAAAAAAGGCTAAAGCAACTTCTTTATCATATAAACTCATTCTTCTCTAAGAGCTGAATCTAGATTCTGGATCATTTGTCTTCCAGTGACTTCTGTATCTATCTTCTAAAATTACTAGTTCCGTAGGTAATATCTATGCCTGTGGTTTGGAGCAAAATGCTAGCATAACATCTGTGACGTTCTTTTTGCAAATCAATGTTGTAAACTTTTTCAAAGCCCTGGGTAAGTGGGGTTTCTCTTTAGGAAATATAAATCTTAAATTTCTACTCTAAGAAATACACGAGGCTCACAGGTGATGGGGCGTGGGGGGACCTGGATTCTTAGTGACCTTCCATCCATGACTATGTTGAATTAGATACAATTTCAGTTGGTTTTTCTAGGAGCTGCTACATCCAAAACCAGTAAAGAAAAACTTCTCTTACCTCCTCACTATGCACCTGTCTACACACTCACTAAATACACCTAGGTCAAGTCCAGGTATTCCACCAGGGCTGAGCAGCATGCAAATGTTTTACTCACAAGGAGCTCCAGTGGTAAGAGATCTGAGGTATGGTAAGTCAGGTATGAGAGTCACAACCTTCTAACAATATCTCTGGCTTTCACATCCCCTTCTAACCAAGATATAAGAGATTCTGAATAGTAGAGCCAAGACTTGAACCCAAATGCCTGAACTGAGGATCATTCTGTTTCCATGTTACAATGAGAGAAACTCTTCTTCCTGAACTGTCAAGGACACTACTGTAGCTTTTGTTTGTTTGTTTGTTTAAAATAAGAGAAATTTATTTTCTCACAGTTCTGGAGGTTGTTACAAGTCTGAATCAAGATGTCAGCAGGGCCATCCTTCCTTTGAAACCTGTAGGACAGAATTCTTTGCCTTTTTCTAGCTTCTGGTGGTTTGCCATCATATGGGAAATCACCTTAGAACATCCAAGTGCTGGCTCCATACAATGGTCTAAAGAGTGTTGCTAAAAAGCATATACTTGGACTCAATCTATTAAGACAGTTGATGGCATCACACCAACCTCTGGCTTTATGAATGCTAACACAAGAGAAACATCTAGTGACGGCTTATATTCACTATCATTTCAATGGTGTGTGTGTGTTCACCATCATGGGTGTATGTGTGTGCATGTTTATGTAATTGTGAAATTAGCAAATACAATTATGATTTTTATCATGAGCCACAAACATAATGATTGTGGAAATAAGTCTATTATTTTTTGTGTGGGGGGGTCATCTTATAAAAAATAATATATATAATATGGAGATAGGTTTGGAGTCAGTTTATTTAGGGTGTTAAAATCCTTTTTTTAATTATTGGAATTTATTTATTTATTGATTATTTATTTAATTTCAGGATAGTTAACATGCAGAATTATATTAACTTAAGGTATAAAATACACTGATTCAATAATTCTGTACATTACTCAGTGCTCATCAAGATAAGTGTACTCTTAATCCCATCACCTATTTCACCCATATCACCCCCCACTGCCCCTCTAGCAACCATCAGTTTGTTCTCTATAATTAAGAGTCTGGTTTTTGTCTCTTTATACATATATAATTTTTTTATGTTTTATTTATTTTTTGAGAGAGAGAGTGGGAATGGGTGAGGAACAGAAAAAGACGGGGACAGAGGACCCAAAGCGAGCTCTGTACTGACACGGTGACAGCAGTGAAACTGATGCAGGGCTCGAACTCGTGAATTGAGAGATTATGACTTGATCCAAAGTCGGATGCTCAACCAACTAAGCCACTCAGTCATCCCTCTTTTATTCTTTGTTCATTTGTTTTGTTTCTAAAGGGTTGGTATCCAAAATATATAAAGAACGTATACAACTCAAAACCAAAGAACCAAATAATCCAATTAAAACATGAAAAAATATAAACAGGTATTTCCCCAAAGAAGACATATAGATGACCAAGAGACACATGAAAAGATGCTTAACATCGCTAATCATCAGGGAAATGCAAATCAGAACCACAATGAGATATTACCTCACACCTGCCAGAAGAACTAAAATAAAAAACACATGAAACAAGTGTCAGAAGGATGCTGAGGGAAAGGAACCCTGGCGCACTGTTGGTGGGAATGCAAACTGGTGCGGCCGCTGTGGAAGCCAGTAGGGAGGTTCCTCCCACAATGAAAAATGAATTACTATGTGATCCAATCACTCCACTCCTGAGTATTTACCCAAAGAATATGAAAACAGTAATTTGAAAAGATACATGTGCTTCTATGTTTATAGCAGCAGTATTTACAATAAGCAAAGTATGGAGGCAGCCCAAGTGTCCACTAATGGATGAATGTGGCATAAAAAATGTATATAAATGAAGCGGAAACTCTCTTTGTATGAGAAGGCGGACGATGCTGTAGAACACTATGCTGAGTGTGTCAGATAATAGGAGCCAGAAAATGATTATCTCTGTAGGTTGCATATGTTGCTGAAGATTAATAAATAAGTATTGGAGTCACACAAGAAAATCAGAATAAAAGTTTGACTCTGATACTTTTCAATGATGTATGGAGCTGAGAGCCCACGAATCTGGTGAGCATTCTAACATCATTGAAAATGGGACGGAGATTGGGTGCTTTATTGTATTTAAAAAATTAAATTTTTTAAATGTTTATTTTTGAGAGAGAGAGAGAGAGAGAGACAGAGTGCAAGTGGAGGATGGGTAGAGAGAGAGAGGGAGACACAGAATCCAAAGCAGGCTCCAGGCTCTGAGCTGTCAGCACAGAGCCTGACATGGGGCTTGAACTCACGAACTGTGAGATCATGACCTGAGCTGAAGTCAGACGCTTAACCAACTGAGGCACGCAGGCACCTAGATTGTGGGCCTTATTATAAGACACAATAGGATATTCACAGCACTACCCGAGTTATTCTCAATGAAAAATGTGAACCTGATTTGAACTGATCCTCAAGGTCTGTCTGCCAGTTTACAGAAAATATTGGGAGAGAGAAACAAGTTAAATGGTACCATGAGGAAGTAATAAAAATCCCAACATGCTACATTCTTCAAGACAAATTCTTCCAACAAATTTATATCATGAGAACTAAAAAACAAATAGGTATAGATGGTCTTCAACTTACAATGGTTTGATTTACAGTTTATTGATGTTATGGTGGTGTGAAAGTGATAGGTATTCAGTAGAAGTGTTACTTCAAATTTTGAATTTGAATCTTTTTCCAGGCGAGTAATATGAAGTATGATCCTCTCTCATGGTGCTGGACAGGGCAGTGGACTGTCGCTCCCAGTCAGCACCACAAACACAAGGGTCAGCAACTAATGCGCTGACAACTGTTCTATACCCATACAACCAGGCTGCGTTTCCCTTCCAGTGAATTCAGTGAATTACATGAGAGAGTCAAAACTCCGTTAGAAAATAGGTTTGTTTTAGATGATTTCGCCCAGCTCTAGAGTGGCAGGAGTGTTCTGAGCATGTTTAAGGTGGGCTAGGCTAAGCTATGATGTTCAGCATGGCAGGTATATTAAATGCATTTTTGACTTCTGATATTTTCAACTAACAAGGGGCTTATCAGGATGTTATCCCATTGTAAGTCAAGAAAGATCTGTCATTGAATTAATAGAGACTAAAGAGGCATAATCAAGTGCGATAAGTGGAGGTTGTGAATACTGATTCAAACAAAATAATTCAAAAATGACATTTTCAGATAAATAGAGAAATTTGTAAGGGACTAATTGTGACACGATATTAAGGAACTGTTAATTTTGTTTGGTGGGTTAGTGGTATAATGGCTGAGTTACAAATAGTGCCCTTATCAGAGAAACAAACTAAACCATTTACAGTGAAATGACGTGATGTCTATCATTTGGTTTAAGATGCTCCAGCAAGAAAACCCAACCAAACAAAAAAGCGAGTGTGTATAAATGAAACAAAGATGGCAAAATGTTGATTCTTTGTTGAATCTGAGTGATGAGAACACGAGAGTTTATTATATTTTTTTCTTCTTGTGGGTATTTGAAGGCATCCACTATCAAAAGGTTTCAAAAATTGCCCCAAACTCAAATTAATCGTTTTGCAGTATTTTTCAATGATGTACACACTTTAATACTGGTAAAGGCACTGCGATTTCATAAAGACATGAAAGTTCATGTTTACAGTTAGGTGTAATACAAGACATGCATATTTCATCATTTAACTAATTTGAAGTTACCATGGCTTTATTTACTACAGTAAAAATCCTAGCCTAATGTTTCCTTTGATTTCGCAACAGAAAATGATTGGATTGACAGCTTTTGATTTTATTTTCCTCCAACAGGAGACACACAAGGGCTGCGAAACAAACAATGATCCTCTTTTAATGTTCTGCAACTCTTGACCTCCTTTTATTTTAATAAAACCTGGTTTGCATCTCAGGTTAACATTTTATTAAAGGTCAGAGTGCAGTTTGTAGTAAGTAAATTCTAGAAAGGTGGGTAATAGAAGTTTCATTTGAGGGCAAATATAGCTGTTTAAAAATAATTATCAGAGAAAGAAAAATACTTCTTTGGTGTTGGCATTATTCTATTATTTACACATTTTAGTTTTAAGTAAATATCTTGCTTTTTTAATGTTTTATTTATTTTTGATACAGAGAGAGACAGAGCATGAGAGGGGGAGGGGCAGAGAGAGAAGGAGACACAGAACCGGGAGCAGGCTCCAGGCTCTGAGCTAGCTGTCAGCACAGAGCCTGACGCGGGGCTTGAACCCACGAACATGAGATCTGACCTGAGCCGAAGTCGGAGGCTTAACCGACTGAGCCACCCAGGCGCCCCTGCTTTATTTTTACATGTCTTATTTCCCCGGGCCTATCCTTCTCCGTATTTTCCTCCTCATGATGTCTTTTCCTGACTAACTCTTTGCCTATATCTTAAGGATTGGTTGAAACCTTACTCTATGATCCTCCTGATTAATAATAATGCTTTACATTTAGTGCTCACTAATAGGGCCATGTATGTTATCATGGCTTTACACAAAAAACTCATCCAGTTCCTACTATAACCCTATAAAATGGGTGCTATTTTGTAACTACTGACAAGCAGAAGCCCAGAGACATGAACAGACATTTCTCCAAAGGAGACATCCAGATGACCAATAGACACATGAAAAGATGCTCATCATCACTTATCATCAGAAAATACAAATCAAAACTATAGGGAGATATCCCCCCACACCTGTCAGAATGGCTAAAATCAATAATACAAGAAACAACAGGTGCTGGTGAGTAAATGGAGAAAAAACAACCCTCTTGCACTGTTGGTGGGAATGCAAACTGGGGTAGCCACTCTGGAAAACATGGAGGTTCCTCAAAAAGTTAAACATAGAACTACCCTACAATCTAGCAATTGCACCACTGGGTATTTACCCAAAGAATATAAGAACGCTAATTGAAAGAGATACATGCACACCTATGTTTATGGCAGCATTATTTACAATAGTCAAGATATGGAAGCAGCTCAAGTGTCCATCGATTGATGAATGGATACAGAATACTGGTATACATATACAATGGAATATTATTTAGCCATAAAAAATCAAAATCTTGCCATTTTCAATGGCATGGATGGAGCCAGAGAGTATAATGCTAAGTGAAATAAGTCAGAGAAAGATAGGTACCATATGATTTCACTCATATGTGGAATTTAAGAAACAAAACAGGGGTGTCTGCGTGGCTTAGTCAGTTAAATGTCTGACTCTTGGTTTCAGCTCAGATCATGATCTCATAGTTTATGAGTTTAAGCCCCACATCAGGTGCATGGCCTGCCTGGGATTTTCTCTTTTCCTCTCTCTGCCCCTACCATGCATGCTCTCTCAAAATAAATAAACAACTTAAAGAAAAAGAAACAAAATGAACAAGGGAAAAAAATAAGAGAGAGAGAGAGAGAGAGAGAGAGAGAGAGAGAGAGAGAGAGAGAGAGAAAGAGAGACAGGCAAACCAAGAAATAGACTCTATAGAGAACAAACTCTATAGAGAACAAATTGGTGCTTACCAGAGGGGAGTTGGGAGGGGGATTGGGGAAATAGGTGATGGGGATTAAGGAGTGCACTTATGATGAGCACATGGTGATGTATGGAATTGTTGAATCACTATTATATACCTGAAACTAATATTATGCTGATATTAACTAACTGAAATTAAAAACTTATAAAAAATAAATGTAGTTAGGTCTTTAAAAAAAGAGCAGGCTCTCTAAATGTCCATCGACTGATGAATGGATCAAGAAGATGTGGTTTTTGGGGCGCCTGGGTCACTCAGTCAGTTAAGCGTCTGGCTTCAGCTCAGGTCATGACCTCGTGGTTCCTGGGTTCAAGCCCCGCGTTGGGCTCTGTGCTGACAGCTAGCTCAGAGCCTGGAGCCTGTCTGGAGATTCTGTGTCTCCCTCTCTCTCTGACCCTCCCCTTCTCAAGCTGTCTCTCAAAAATAAATAAAAACCAGAAAAATATTAAAAAAAAAAGAAGATGTGTTTTTGGCACAAAGACAGACACATAGACCAATGGAATAGAACAGAGAACCCAAACTGGGCCCACAAATGTATGGCCAATTAATTTTTGACAAGGCAGGAAAGAGTATCCAATGGAAAAAAGACTGCCTCTTTAGCAGGTGGTGCTGGGAGAACTGGACAGCAACATGCAGAAGAATGAAACTAGACCACTTTCTTACACCATACACAAAAATAAACTCAAAATGGCTGAAGGACCTGAATGTGAGACAGGAAACCATCAAAACTCTTGAGGAGAAAGTAGGAAACAACCTCCATGACCTCAACCACAGCAATTTCCTA